>NW_027500524.1:0-86605 GCF_021521415.1 Bidens hawaiensis
CACGATCCCGCTAGTGTAAGCATCAAGATTCAATTTTTAACAATTAGTTTGGTTTAGTCGGTTTGAGACTTGATATGACACAAAATCCTAATTCCACTTACCAAACTATTTAAACATATGAATTACTTCAATAATATCAGTAGTTTAAACAAGTTTAAGAATCTTTATTAATTAAAGTCTCAAACTTGGGTTTAAGCGAGTGTAAGTCGGCCCATCTTTATATAATACCAAGTTTGGTTCGACATACCATAATCTTAAATATAAATAATTTAAAGTGAAACATAAGTTAAAAAGGTCAGGATGGATTTTAAGTGGTTTGAACAGTGACTAGCTCGTTAAGACAAGTAGTTTGACTATTACTCGGTTTTTACCCCAAACTTGGTTTAAGCCAAGATTTATTCCAACACTTTCAAAATCCTAAGTAATATGAGAAATATAAGGTAAAACATAACAAAAAATATAGGTTGAACTTTTGGTGGTTTGAACATTGACTAACTTGTTAAAACAAGTGTTCGGTTTTACTCGGTTTTTACCCAAAACTTGGGTTCAAGCCAAGATTTATTCTACACTTCCATATCAACCATATAATAACTAAAATATAAAGAAAAACTCAGATCTAAAGTGTTTGATGCAACATGGTGGCTTAAAAGTTAATTAAAGTGCTTAAACAAGTGTCCGGTTTGGTTCGGTCCTTGACTTGGTATGAGGCCAAGGATGGTTACCACATGTCCAACACCATAGGAATAAAATATAAAGAGAAACTCAAATCTAGAATGTTTCATGCAACATGGTTGCTTAAAAGTTAATTAAAGTGTTTAAACGAGTGTTCGGTTTTGGTTCGGTCCTTGACTCGGTATGAGACCGAGGATGGTTACCACATTTCTAAAACCACAAAATTAAAATAAAGTAGAATTTCTAGATCTAAACTCAAACAAGAAAGCTAAGCGAGTAAACTTCCAGAAAACGACCCAAACGGGTCTAAAATGCATAAATATCTGTTTGAATGCCCACAAGCCTTAAATAAAGATGAAAATGGTTTTCTTAGCATAAAATAACTTAGAAAAACTGAAAATATCAAAAACATATACCCGAAACAGATTGAAATGCAAGATACGATTTTGTTGACTTTTAAAGTCAAAATTAAGCAAAACTAGCTAGAACAACTTGTAAGTTCAAACAATTTAGTAGGAAGAGGGGAAGATGAGCAGGAGAAACTGACTGAGATAGAGGGGTATTTATGAAAAAAGATTAGGGTTTGAAGGATTAGATAAAATGTTTGTCTGGTGGATAAACCAGTACACTTTGATTCTTTTGCTTAAATGATTTTTGATTTAAATAAATTATAACCGGAGATAAAAATATGTTTGAAGGGTTCTAGAATAATTATGAGTTGAGTCTTGATTGATTTGAATGGTTACAACACTAGTTCGGGTCTTAAACGAGCTTAAACAAACCAAAAACATTTAAAAAACTTATTTTGCTGAAACGAACTGTGGACTGCGCCACGCAGCGGGCTGAGGCCAGCCCTACGCGTAACGTGAGGTGGGGGTTCTCAGCTAAACTTTGTTTTTTTGGCAATTTTAGTCCTTGTCGTTCCTTTTAGGTCATTTTGAGCACAAAATAAGCGTTTTAAACAATATTAAAGACTTTGGAACGAAACGACCAGTATGAAACATGATTGTAACATAAACTTTATTATTTTATTAATATCCAATGATCCGAAAGCCGGAACGGGTCAGGCATACAATACAAAAACGAAGACAAAGCGAGCCGAAAATGACGAACGGCACAACAAAGTTGAATTGGGTTTTCCTTTTCGGTTTTAAAAATCTAAATACAATTTGCCTCTCTTGAATGACCTAAAAAAGAAGGTACTAAAGTCTTTTTGCTTGAAGCCTTCAAAAATTTATATATACTATTACATTGTTACATAGTGAAAGACTGAAAGCATAATTCATGATTAAATTACCATTCAATCATTTATGTTTATAATTTAAAAATAATCATCAAAATTTTGTTACTAATCATGCTTCTATCAACTACAAACACACATTTCTTTGCTTTCTATTTATATAAGATTTAAATCACTCAATAAATAACCGCATAGTCCATTATCATTTTAATAATGTGGATAATATGACTTTTTACATGTCAACTTGAAGTCTACCACGATAGTATACGAAAAAATGAAAATATGTAGACGCCAAGTGCAGGATGACTTTGAATTATTGCAGTAAATGATGAGATTTTTTTATAATGTCATTATTTTAATCGCTATTTTTGGCGTCCACAATTCTCTCTCATTTTATATTTTAAAAAGGGATGAATATGATCAATAGAAGTCAATGTCAGGTTAGGGATGGGCAGTATTCCTTTTATAATCATGTCCACATCATCAACCATTTCTTTTGTTCTTTGTCCCACACCTCCCTTTCATATGACAGCACTCACCCGACCCTTATTTATAGTTAGAAACTTAGAGCGACATTTGTCACGATTAGTGTTAGCAACTTTAAAATAGCACAACTTGATGTAAATGTGCTTATGTGAAGAAGTTCATGCAAAACTTCTTTATGGATCATTGTGACCACGTATCAAGTCTACGAGATTTTGCATTTTAGACGTCTCGGTATAAATTTAAACATTTCGGAGAAAACGTCTAGGGATCAGATGTGTCTCTTTAGAAAACGTATGTGTAGACCCTTCCTCTAAAATATGTCACGTGTCATCAGAGACTTTCCATGCTTATTTTGATTTTAGGTCAATGGCCCACGATTATTTTAATGATCTTCCCAAATACGAGTGTGGTATACTTCAGAGAGAAGTTATTTCTTCTAAATTTCTTTGAATAATAAACAACCGCAAAAGGTATAATATATATAGCATCCGATGCAGCTAAATAATATGAAGGAGAAAAAAAAAAAAAATTAGACCGGTGGGTCCAGGAAGCACATGGTAGATACCCCACAGTTTTTGGCTCAAATATCCCACCTACAAAATCCCAGCAGGTCTGAATTTAGCATCATCATCCGGACAAACCCTGACCCTTGCAATTTATTAAAGGGATTCACTTGCGCATTTCGTCAAACACCTTCTCTGTTAACCAATAGTAAGTATCTATCAACACACACACTACATCATCATCTTCTTTCACATCCACTTCATTCTTACCAGGTAAGTAAACCCTTACTCTTTGTTTCTTCATGTCAATTAACAAGCCTAATCTGTTTGATGCATACATTTGGTCTGTTTGTCTGGTTTTGTACTTGCAACTTTGGAACCATCTGTATCTTCACGAGTCTTCCAGCCTTCAGTGGTCCTGAACAAATTAATTTCGCATATTGACATTTTTGTTAGCTTTCCCCTAAATCTGGTATCACATGCTATTAGTATAATAATATTGCATTGAGGTTCATTATTCATGCCGTGTGTATTATGCTGAATTTGACAACAAATTGTCTGCAACTAGTTGGATTATAGTTTGCTAGATTCAGTCATAGTATTATACTATTAGAGTATTACCTAACCCTAGTTCAGTACACACATTTTAGGAGGTATTGATGCAATGCGTGAGCGCGAGTGCTATTCGCCTGATTTAAGATCTATGAATAAGGATTCGACTTCGTTTCATACCGCGGGTGCGTACACGAGCCCGGGTACTCCTGATTATGGTGATAATAATGGTAGAGGGTTTCAAAAGGGTTGGTGTTCGGAACGGGTACCTTTGCCAAATAGTAATATTAAGCAGAGGCATACGAGTGTCAATGTATTGATGCCGTTTAATAATGGGAGAGCGTTGCCTTCGAAATGGGATGATGCGGAGAGGTGGATTACGAGTCCGGTGTCGGGTGCTGGAGTTTGTAAGGCTTTAGCGCCGTTGCCGCCTCAGCGGCGGCCCAAGTCGAAGAGTGGACCGTTGGGTTTGACTCCTGGAGATGCGTACTTTTCGGGCTATTCGCCTGGTTTCCGCTTGGTTGAGAGTGAGAGAACGAATGGTATTTTTGCAGGCTCACCGCTTACGACTGGTGTTTTGGTGCCGAATGGATATTCTTTTCATCATGGTGGAATTGATGCACAATTGGGCCCGTCAGGAATGCTTATGGAGACTTCATATCCTGATTCTCAAGGTATAATCTTGCGTCATTTGGTCTATTATGTGTTAGTCTTGTATGCATTATTTGATGTTTGTTTGTCACTTATGCACTAATGTGCAGATGAAAATACTGATGGAAGCAATGTTACTCGTGTTGTATCAAGGCGAGATATGGCTACACAAATGAGCCCAGTTGACAGTCCAGAGTCCTCTCCAAAACCTCCACCAGTGGAAGTCAAGGATGTCCAGGTGGACAAAAGAGTCACCATGACAAAGAAACCGAAAAGGCGCACAAAGAGAGCAGAAAAGAACGGGTCAACAGAGGTCAAGGACTTGGCTTTGACATGGAGTCCTATTACAGAAGGAGCAATGGAATTGTCAAAGTATGTCTCTAAGTTCAACTCAATTTTCTAGAATGTTTGTTATAGTACATTTTGAATATTAATTACTTGTGAATGCACTCAGTTTTCTAGAATGTTTGTTTTTGAATCTCTATATGTGCATGTGTATATCTGTAGTATAAAGAATTGATTGAATGTATTTGCAGGCTCCAGAAAGAGGAAGCAAGGATAACTGCTTGGGAGAATCTGCAGCATGCAAAAGCAGAGGCATCAATCAGGAAACTTGAGGTTTATTTACTTAATTATAGTTTATTGTTACCTTTCGGTATCATGCGAACAGCCGAACAGAATAACTAGGAAGACATGCTTAATACATCTGCACTTGTTTTATAATGCCTAATTTCTTGTTCATTAGTGTACTTAAGGTTTCTGTAACCATCTTTTTTATTGAATGAGAACCATTTGTTATTTCTTTTACCAGATGAAACTGGAAAAGAAGAAAGCAGACTCCATGGACAAAATTATGAACAAGCTTAAAATTGCTCAAATGAAAGCCCAAGAAATGAGAAGTACCATGTCAGCAAATCAGGCTCCAAGAACCTCCCACAAGGTCATGTTCTTACACAGATATCGAAAGATCTCTCTCACCCGCTGCTTCGTTCCAAACATCCTTAAATCAGGTCGACTTCAATTTGTATTTCTATTCTTAATTCTTCTTTATACTTATTATCCGTTTTTAATTGGCTTGTTGCAAAATTTACTAATGACTATATGACACCTTTTGTCCTTTAGGTATATAGCAAATTTCAGGTTTCGACCTTAAACCAATGAAACAACAGAAATTGTCCTTTATGTTCAAATTTGTTTACAAGTTTCGTCATTTCCACTGATGGGCGTTAGTTTTTTCAGTTTAGTCCAGTCATGTGCAATGCACATGAGGGTAATCTGGTCATTTAATTCTTTTTAATAAAAAAGTTTGGAAATGGTGGTGGGCTCAATAAAAAAACTCAACATGAATGAAAAATTTAAAATAGTGGCGGGCCCAATTCAAAAGGTAAGATGACTAAATTGCCCTCATGTGCTATACACACGGGACTGGACTTAACTGGAAAAACTAACGCCCGTTAGTGGAAATGATGAAACGTGTAAACAAGTTTGAACATAAAGGATGATTTCTGTTATTACGAAGCCTGAAATTTGGTGTACACCTGAAGAACGAAAAGTTTAATGTACTCTTTACTATTTGATGTGTGAATCTGTTGAGGTCAAAGTTTGTCAAGTTTGACCTTGTAGTTCAAGTTTTATTTGATTCAAACTATGAACATATTTCATCACTGAATGTTCAATTTTCACCACTTTTATCTAAACAAGAAATTTGTGGTTGTTTTGGAGAGTATATAGTTTCTTTTGCATTTCTGTTAGTGTGCGTATCTCCAAATATCCTTGTTAAGATTATGTATTTAAAGAAATGTGAAATGATTTTCTTGTTTCTGCAGGCAAATCAAAACAGGACAACTGAAGACAACAGTGAGAAGGCAGGTCAACTGTGGTACAACTTATGCTTCATTCTGAAAATGGTGGAATATAAGCATGTTGATGCATCTTGATGCAATTTTGGGTATGAATGGTTAGTAGTATCAAGATGAATGCATTCCAAGTGCTAATGGACTATATAACCAAGGGTACTTGTTATCATTTCTCAAGTATTTTTGAACAAGTAAATACGTAGTTATCGATTGTACCAACTCTGACTTGTATTCATAAAAAAAAGCCGTCCTCTAAATTTGTTTGAGCAAAAGGTAACTTGTATTCCAAAGGATTTTATAATTTCAAGCGAGTGAAGGTGCTAGGTTGTAAGTAATGTCTAAACGCTAAACTCAAATACAACCAGTGTGTTTTAGGTGTTTTGGTTGTGGATGCTAATAGAACTGGTAAAATTGGCCGTGTTAAACAAGTTGCAAATAATCTCTTATATTTATTTTAAAGCTGACTTATTTGACCGAAAATACTCAAAAAGAAAACGCTTAATGTGCACCTAAATTTAAGTAAACCTTTAGAAAAATACCATCAGGAACTATTTAAACAACAACAACAACAAAAAAAAAAACCATTGGAGTTGGGCGTTTGTGTGGGTTGCTCCCCTTGAAGTCAAAGGACTGAGCCCGTCGAAGACGGATTTAGGTGTAACTTAGCTGCTAAAAGAAAGTACATAAAAATATGCATACAAGTTCTCTCTCAAACCAATCATGTGAGAAAGTTTTAACATGATAATTGCTTTGTAATGTATTCATTAATCAGTATAGATTGTGAATGAGATTCTCTCATCATTTTTTTCCGGAACGTAAACTTTTATAAACAATTGGCAAAACGTTAGCCAACCACTCTCCACAAGTCGGAGGACAACTACAACCACGCATCAACATGAAACTAAATTTACACCAAATTGTCCTATCTACATCATCCTTGCTCACTCTAGAATTATATCAAAGAAAACCTAACGATTTAATCTCCCAAGTTATCAAGCCAATCTTGAATTCTTTCTTTTCAAAAATTCTTCCACTCCTCACTTTCCACAAGCTCCAACAAACGACAATCACAATCCATTGAAACATCACTTTCTCCTTCTCGTAAACCCATCGACTTGTGCAACTCCAAAATTTCTCTAATCGAGAACCCAAAACTAGACATGACCTTGCACCATCAGTTGACATGATCCCACACAGCTGTCTACACCAAACACCTTGTCGTAATATCGTCACTAGTATCTAGCCCTGCCTCATAAAGAGAACATATCCAATTCACCCCTTGAACACGTGGGGACTTGATTCAACTCCGCCCTCCACGCATGGATATGACCTTTATCTGTGTTCCACTTACTCCACTCCATAACATGACAACCCTCCCTAATTTGAAGTTTGAATGCCCTTAAAGATCCCCAACTTTATTGTTTCTAATCAAGCAAGACAAAATTCCATGACAATGATAAACAATAAAGGAGAAATAGGATCACATTGTCTCAACTCTTTCGAACATCGGAAATCAAAAGTCAGAGAAATATATAGGATCACCTTGTCCCAAGCTACATTAATTTTTTTAACAACAGATTAATACATCATTTTTGTTCGCTACATGACTTGAATCTCACAGTGCATGTAAGAGGGACTTTATCTTAATAAACACATTAACACCATTGAGCTAC
The DNA here is from genome assembly GCF_021521415.1 of Bidens hawaiensis. Taxonomy (NCBI): domain Eukaryota; kingdom Viridiplantae; phylum Streptophyta; class Magnoliopsida; order Asterales; family Asteraceae; genus Bidens; species Bidens hawaiensis. The sequence goes on from NW_027500524.1 coordinate 7,634, forward strand.
AAGCAATTTGGTCCTATACTACATAATAAAGTTTTGCATTCAAAGTTATAATATTTAATCGAATATATTAGTTGTAAATAATATCTAAATTACAAAGTGTTTTAGTTATATTTTTATGGATTGAGTTATAATAGGAAGTATAGTTTTTGTAGTAAGGATAATAAGTAATCTTGTCCATTGATTTTGAACATGGAGGGTTGAGATTAGTTTAGCGGGAAATCAAGTGTGAACATAAGGGGAAGGGTATAAAAGGAATAACACATTTGTTGACTTTCTCTCTCCACATGCAAGACACATGCCAAATTCCCCCATCATTTTAAAACGTCCATAACTTTTTTTTACAACGCTTTTATTGAAAAACATATTCACCATAATAACGAATGTCTTTTTATCTTTTATATGAGTACCATATTGTAATATAAAAATTAAAAAAAAATTAGTGGATTTTTTACAAATTGTGTTTTACCGAATTGTATTTTACAAAATTGTGTTATACAATAGTATTTTTTATTGTATTTTTTTTTCATTGTGTTTTTTCCATTGTGTTATTTACATTGTGTCATACAATTGTGTTTTTTATCATTGTGTTTTTTTTTCATAGTGTATTTTTCAATTGTGTTTTTCATAATGTTTTTCATTGTGTTTTTTCGGACTTTTCTGGCGAGGTGGTGGCTATGGGTGACGGTTGTGGTGGCGGTGGGCGGTGGAGTGGTGGTGGTTGTAAGAGATGAGTGAAGATGTAATTGAGTTTTATGTAAGTGGGTTTTTGAAATTAATTTAAGTGAGTTTTGATATTAAAGTATTAGACTAAAATACCCTCTTTCCTAACCTTCTTAGGAAAATCAAACTTCTTATTTGAACATAACCCATATTTTTATATAACATATTTAATCTAAGTTGTTATATTTATTTAATTATATTAAGGAAAAGTTTCCTTATCATAACTTAAAATTTCTCCCTAGATTTCAAGTTTTGAAATTTAAAGATTTATCGCTATTAAGCTTTTATAAGATTCTACTTATATTACCTAGGGGTGTCAATTTCTAACACGACCCGAAACCCGACATGAAAAAAAATAGGTTTTGGGTCGACTGATATGACCCATTTTCTTATACAGGTCAACCCAAACCCGACACATTTAAAAAGCATGTCAACCCGAACCCGACCCGTTAAAAAGTGCGTTGACCTGTTAACCCGTTTAACAATTTTAGAGAAGTTAGTATTTTGATTTTAGAGATAAGAAGTTATAAATTTTAAAGTTAATTACTTTAGATTTTTAATTTTTCATATATCAAATAACTTTTAAAAGTAAAACTAATTTTTTTACACTACTTTTATCTACTTTTTACTTCCAACATTTTCACTTTATTAGTTGTAACTGTCTATTCTCTCGTTATTTCATTCGCTTGTGCTTCTCTTGAGCTAAATATGTAAACCTAAGTTTGTTAATTGGGAATGAAAGAGAAATACACAAAAACAATTAGATTTATCACAAATTATTAACAAGTTTTATATGAATAGGAGTAATTAATCGTTTAATTTATTACTAAGTCAATAAATATTTACTAATATTATATGAACGTAAAATGGGTTGACTTGAACATGAAACGAAATTAAATTGGTCGACATGACACGACATGAATAAAATTATAGGTTAGGTTAGGGTTGAAGAATCTCAACACGCTAACCCGTCAATCCGTCACGATTGACGCTCCTAATTTTACTGTAATGTGCACCACACTTGATTATGTGATGTTTAATGATTAAGTTATAAAATTTAAAATTATGTGACATATGGACTTAATAATACATTTAATCAGATTGATTAAATTTTACATTACATAATAATAATAATAATAATAATAATAATAATAAAACAGCTATGAAATACTAATGTAAATATCGGAATGAATAAAAAACGAATAATAATAATAATAATAATAATAATAATAATAATATAATAACAAATGATAACTTTGGTGCTGCATGGCCAATGATTGGTCCATGTGGCACCATATGATTGGACCGAGTCATTTAAGTGTTTTTATTTTTCTTTAATTTGATGGTTAAATAGTTATTCACGTCGACTCGCCGTCATAGCGTTCGGGTTTACCAACGACTGGGTTTTACCAACCCTTTTGTTTTAGTTTTAGTACCGTCACAAACGTAACCGAAACCGACCAAATCGGCTTTGTTTCAATGCCCCAACACTGGGGACCGACAACGCTTGGTTTTACCGACGCCCAGGTATTACTAACTGTAGGTCCCCAGTCGGGTGGATCTAACAACTTCTTTGGATCAACCTAACTTAGTGCTAGTGGAAATCACACTAAGCAACCAAGAGGTCTCGGATCTAGAGTTTATGTTCGGGTAAAGAAAGGGAGAGAGAGAGAATGTTAGAGGGTTTTTATTTTTGCCAAAAAGTTATTTCTTCTCATGGCATGCTCTCTATTTATAGAAGAGCATGCATAAGAAGTAGTATATTATTTCCAATGCCCATTGGGCTTCTTTATAACTTTCCTTGGGCTTAGATACAAACAAAACATACATTAAAGGCCCAATACATATAATTTCAATACAAAAGACTAAATCAACAAAATGGGACCTAACAATGTCCCTCTAGTCTTTAGTATTGGAATTCGTCGGTGTCGTAAACCAAGCATTCGTCCTTGGATAGTGGAAGTTCAACAAGTCTACGGACGAACTTGATGAAGGCTTCAACTATCCGATCTGTATTCTGACGTCCCAAGTCCTCGACGGTTCCCAGTGGCTTGTGGTAGAGCTTCTTCACATCTTCAATGTGTAGACCCATAAGCTCATGCTCGTCAAACACTCGAATCTCGTGCATATCACAGCAGTGGATGACGGCCTCACCGGTTTTATTATCAAACTCCCAGTCAATGAAATCTCGAAGAGTGTTGGGAAGATAAGGCTCGCCGTGATAAATCTCGTGACAGTCTTTCGGTGCCCTGTATCTCCACATGGTGCGAGGCTCTCCGGTAGCTGGATCTATCTCCTTTGGGTTCTTGTATTTGCGACCCTTATTCGGCTCGAAATCTTTGTAGCTCACCCTTGATTGACGATGGAGATAGTCTGGGACCCAGCTTTCTAACGTACTCCCAACTGCACCGTGGCCTAGAGCTTGTCGAAGATAATTGATGTCAAGCTCTGGTAGCGACTTCAGCTCATGGTGGTTGAGATAGATTAGATCGCCGCTATATCGTCTAATGGCCCAGACACTATTCCTTTTATCATACTTTGCATAAACGATCGGCGAATCGTCATGATAAGAGTAATTGAGCAGGCGGGCACACGCACGACTTGACACAATGTGCGTCTTTCACTTCTTCTTAGGTGGTTCCTGTGTCAAGTCGGCTGTTGGATTAGAGACTGGGTCGGCAACAGGAGTTTCTAAACCTTGAACTTGAGCAGGCGGAGTGTCGGGATTGGGTGAGTAGTTGATGTAGTCATCTTCAACCCTCGCCTATGTATTCTGATCAATAAGATGCTCTAAGTTCATTCTTGCTTCAATAAAGTCATCCATAACACCTGCAAAGTCATCAGGAAATAAATCTTTATACATGTCAGTGATCTGTGTATCATGCTCCCTGACTTTGCCAGCCGAGTCGTGAGCAGCAGGTCTTGAACTTCATATTGAGTGTGTGGAGGTGATTGAGTGATATCTCCACCTCCACCTCCTGCTGCTCCGGCTCCTCCGTTTCCACCGTCTCCGCCCTCATCATCACTATCGTCATCATCATCGAAGCTATCATGAACTTCATCATCGTCATCATCTTCTTCATCATCATCATCCTCTTTCTCATCTTCGTCATCACCATCATTTCCACCACCAACACCGCTAGACTGGCCGCCCTGTTGTACTAACCGACCAACAGTCGCCTCACCTTCAGATGCTACAGCCTGAACTCCTCGCATAGTCACAGACGGACCTGTGGTAGGCTGTGAACCACCGACTTGAGAAGTCTCACCAGACCTTCTCCAAGCCCCAAACACTGCGTCCAGCCTATCCTCCAGACCATGAAATTCATCTTCTTGAATGCCCATAAGGTCTGAGGCCGCCTGGTACTTACTCACCATGTCTTCATTCGTCTTGAGTTGTAGCTCATTCAGATGATCTTGCTCCTTTATCTTTTCTTGTATAGCCTCCATCTCTGTTTGCAGTGTATCGAGAGAGGCGGATGAAGCAAGCTGATTTTCTAAACTTGTAACTCGGAAGTTTGTAGCTTCTTGTTCAACATTCCATTTCCTATTAGCATCCTCGATCTTCTTATTTAAACTTGATCTGAGGGCACTGGCACTTGGTAAGTCTCTTTCAATCGTAGCCAATCTGTCACCTAGTCTTGAATGATCTGCTCTCAAATTCGCGTTATCAGAGGCTTCACGGTTCATAAGTGCTTGCAGATTCTGGATTCGGGTGTGGAAGGTGTTGGTCAATAATTTCTGATTTTCAGCAAGTGCGTCGCTTGCTTCCTTTTGCTCTTCCAACACCCTTTTCCTTTCCCTCAGAGCCACTTTCTCTTCCTCATCCTCCAACGCTTTCTGTTTCATTTCTTTAATAAACTTGAGGAGCACAATTTCTCGCTCCGCCCTCTTAGCGTTGGATTCCTCCAGTGCGACGATCCTATCGAGGATAGGATCGGCGTACACTGGAGGTGTCGAAGACATTCCTCGGGAAATGGGTTCGGGTGAGATAATGGTGGATGGTGGGGTGGTAGACATTATGGGTGGTGAGGTTGTGTAACACCCCGGCTTAAGCGGAAATGCCCGAGTGTGACGTACAGATTGCTCAAACACACGTGGCACTATTAAGTGACCATAATAACATTAATTCATTAAATAGCCAAGTACACAAGTTCAATCAAGTAAACAATACGAGTTTAAATCAAAGATAAACAATAATCAAAACAAATGTCTCGTTTATTAAATAACCTAGGTATTCTAAGCGTCTTCTAGTCCTTCATCCTCTAATCACGGTACCTGTAACATAAGTATAAAATATGGTCAGCTATAAATATAGTTGGTGAGTTTCCACAGATTAAATACGTACATAAAAACCATACAATTCATAGACATGTGATAAACGAGCAAGTAAGTCCTTTCCAGTTGGTACAACCAACGTACTTAGATAATCGCGCAAGTAAGGTCCTTTCCAATTGGTAACAACCAACGTACTTAGATAATGAGACCCTTTTCCACTAGATACAAATGGACCGGAGTGCAAAGGGGGGCGCATGATCATACTTAATGAGGCTTCCCAATCGTGCAAGTAATTTTCGTGCAAGTAATACAAGTAACACACAAGTATTGTAGTTTTGTAATAGGAGAAATAATATTTGAATTTTTATAAGGATACATATGCTACCCCAAAATATGAAAACGTTAAAAAAGGGTGGTGAAAAATTCACCTTAGTAATTGAAGTGAAAAGGAATAAGAATAACTCGAAAGCGTCAAAGGGAACCGAAGCGGTCAATCCGTACGAACTATAAATAAGAATAAACATGACTTTTTTATAACGACTATTCTAACGGGATTTTAAAGTTGATTAATTGCATGAATAATTTTAGAAGTTAGTTATCATTTTATAGTAATTCATTACAAATTTTATGGCTCTTAGATTATTATATTATTATTTATGTTTTAACAGCAATTTGGTTATTAGTACAATTTAAGCACTTTAATGGTGAGAAAACAAAGTTTATATGTTCGAAAAGCTTGAACTATTGTTTACAAGTCGAAAATATAATTGTTGCTTTAACAAAACGATTTTTAGAGAATTAAAATTTACTTGGTGATTATTACACGCTTTTTAATAACTACTTATGAAAACGAGAAACTTGATTTTTATATGCAAAATGGTGAGATATATTTTATAGTTAGTTTACATAATTTTTATTTAATTTAAAAAGGTTTTTATAAATTTATTATGATTTTTTATGATTAAAAAGGATTTATTAATTAGGTGAAAAATTAAATAAAAGGAACATGGCTGACCCGGGTTTCGAACCCGAGTCTTGAGGTTTACATGTGCAGTGTGTAACCAGTTGAGCTAGGATGAACATTTGTTTATGCTTGGTTTTCCTTGTTTAAATATAATAACAGTTTCTAATAATTTTGGTTAAAAAATAATAATAATATGTTATCAAAAAAAAAAAGAAGGAAGGCATGCGAAACCCGGGTCTCTTGTTTGTTATCCTAGCATGTTAACCAGTTGGTCTAAAGAGCAATTCAGATTAAACTTGAAAAATATTATATATATATATATAATAATAAAAATTCATCTTCTTCCTTTATCAAGAACATAAACCCTAATTTTATCAATTGGGGTTTCTGTTCTATGTTTGTTCAAATTAGTTTGGGGTTATTAATCATTGATGTTACGACAGTAGAAAGCATATAACAATTACCTTAATATGTTTTGTTTTGATCGAAACCCAGTTGCCGGAAAGAATTTATAAGAATTCCTAATTACAGATTACTCAGTGTATTAGAGGGGGATTGAGAGGAATGAGCGAGTTGTAAAGGTTGTGTAAGGTCCTATTTATACTACTACTGGAGCGTATACACGTTAAATGCTTTAATTTTGATTCCCGTAAAATCCGGCGAGTGTCACGGGATTTGATTCGCGAATAAGTTTGTTATGATGTAATTAATATGCTGATTACCGTGTAATATCGATGATACAACGCGTTAAACAACCTTTTCGGGTCAAATTTTAGGGTTTAGAGGCTGTTTGGGATTTGCCGGCGCCGCCACCCGCCGGCCGGCCAGAAAAACGGGGCAGGGGGGAGGGGGCGGGTAGGGTTTGAGCTTGATTGTTTTATTATATTTTAAATAAGAATATTGCAGTTTGGCCCCTGAAGTTTCAATAACCCTTTAAAAGATAATTTAAATTCTTTTAAGTTTAAATAAGTTTTCAAGTTTACATTTTTAACCCAAACTTTATAATTAAATTATAGAGTCTTCGGTTATGGATTATTTACGCATTTTACTCGCGCGACTCGATTAACGTTAAGGTTCGGGAATTTATAAACATTTAAATAACAACGAACAACGAATAATGAACATTAAATGTCGGGAATCACTTTATTAAATATATTTAATACATCGAAACGACCCAACGGGTCGGGTTTACAATACGAACACGAATCGAAAATTGACGAATGTCATAGGTTGTTGGGAAAGGTAGGGTGATGGGTTGGGTAATGATTGGTGAAGTTGTAGTGGTGGGTGGTGTTGGTTGTGTCATAGATGGTGTGACGGTTTGGGTTGGGGAAGTTATAACGGTTTTACTCCATAAGCTTATTGTTTGTATTGGAGAGCTGAAGACTGATGAAGTGAATATGGATGAGATTGGTTGGATAGGTGGTGTTGTGATTTGAGAAGGTTCGAGTTGGGTTTGTTGTGGTGGTGGTGAGGGTGGTGAGGATTGTATTTGGGGTAGAAATATTGATATTGGTTGGTCTGTTGGTGAAGGTTCGGGTGAGGATTCTGGTGAGTCGTGGAGTAGGGTTTTGGTTTTCTTGGCCTTAGTTTTCTTCCTAGTCTTTGGTTTCTTGGAGGTGGGAATTTGGATTTTGGTTACGTCTAATGCTTTGAGGGCTTGGGCTAGGGCTTCTTTGGTGATTTTCGGTTGGTCAGATGGTTTGTCTTGTGAGGGAATCTTGACAAGAAACTTGGTTGACTTCTGGGAGTCCCCAAGTTTCCTCAAACGCTTCAGGGGCGGCTGGTCTTCTTCTTCCTCCTCAAGCTCTATAACTTTGCCCTTTCCGGCCTCCTTCCTCTTTAAGTCGTGCTTGGCCTTTGTTCGATCCTCGGCCGGCTCATCACTAGAATCTTGTTCTGCCCCGACCTCTGGCTCATCCTCCTCTTCACTATCATCAGATGCCTCATCCCCAGCAGGCTCTGTTTCCTCAAATAATCCAAATTTAGGACCCAGCCTTGGTCCTACATACTGGTGTCCCCTTGCTTTGGTGCTAAGTAATACACCAAAAATTGACATCTTGATCTCATTCACATGATAGGGCTTGGGATAAGACTTCTTGTCTTTAGCTTTCTTTGATCCTGGCCTAGGGACATCTGGAATTAGATCATCAAGAAGCATCTGTACAAATCTTGGATACATAAGCCATGTTGCCCCACTCCTAATATTCCCCAACATGCATAGGAATATTCTTCGAGAGTAATTGAACTTCTCTCGAGTAGTTAGTGCAAACATAATACGGACCCAGTCAGTACTCATACTATCAAACCCTCCTCTTATGTTTGCAAAGCAGTGAGTTACGATGTGAAACAGAAATCTCCAGTATGGTGGGAGATGCTTCTTCTCCAAGCTCTTCCATTCAGTATCGTATCCCATACTCATCACAAAATCCTCCAACTTCTTTCTGTCACCCTTCTCATAAGTATAGGCTCATCTTCAATTTTTAACACCCGTCTAATGTCTGCTTCAGTAATAGTTAGCTCCTTCCCGGCAACCTTTGTAGTAAAAGACAGAGAGTCATCAGCAATCTTGGCAAAGGCCTAGAAGTCCAAAAGCCACTTGTAATAAATAGCTGGGTTGGCTGTCATAGCATGTACAAGGGGTGATTGCTTGAGCCCCTTGACTATTGAGGTGAATACTTTATCCTTCTTGGCTTTTGGTAACTCGAGAGCACAAAACAGATTGTGACCTTGAAATTAAACCATGTGATCATGAGAATCATCATCAAGACACAGACAAAATCAATAAGTTATATAGATATATAAGTTTTAAAAATGTATATTTTTAGTTTTAATAAGTTAATTAATAAGTTGCTAAGTCCAATTTGTACAAAGATTAAGTCCAAACAGTCCTAAAGATCAAACAGTTTAGTAGCTTTAGTCCCAAATTTCTGAAAAATTTGCCAAGTGTGACTTTTTCGCATCGGATCCAATTTCGCTTCGCATGGTCATGTGAAGCGAATCAAGAGCCATTTCGCTTGGGGTCCAGTTTCGCTTCGCATGGTCATGCGACGCGAAACAGGAGTCACTTCTCTTCGCATGGGCATGCGAAGAGAAACAGAAATCATTTCGGTTCGCACGGTCAAGCGAAGTGAAACAGAGATCATTTCGCTTCGCATCGGGCATGTGAAGCGAAACAGGACCATGCGAAGCGAAACAGAATGCCCTTTCGCTTCGCATGGGTATGCGAAGCGAAAACCCTCTTATGCGAAAAAATCCAACTTGTCAATTTTTGTTTCCTTTTTCATCCATTGAAGTCTCCTAGCCCTGAATTGGGTTTCTGGAAAGTTTGGACCAGAAACCCTTTGGTTTGGTTGGTCAATTGAGTCCTTGAACACCTGGTCAAACCTAGATCTACAAACTGTATAACAAACAAACCTAAAACTAATAGTTTTAATGATGATAAACCCGATCTAAGGTCCTAATATCAGAATCTAAGCATGATAAACACACTAATTATGAAGATCTATCCTAGATCTAGCCGACGGTTCATATGAACCGTCGTCTTGATCCATGAGAACCCAGAAACAAGGATAAATCGATGAAAGGTGATGTTTATGAAGTTATACCGAGGGTGGATAATCAGGATTCAACGACATGTTTGATAATGAAGGGTCGGATCGTTGAAGAATTTGAAAAGTTAAAGGTTTGAAGTTTTGAAGATGAGAGAGAAGAGAGAGAGTGAAAAGTAAAAATGTTTGGTGAATAGTGAAAGATATTTTGGTTTTCCATATATATAAGGTCAGCCTATCTCTCGATAAGGTCAAAACATCGTGAGTATTCACCTAAAATACACTCTCAGTCATCGGTCTTTAAAAATATTTGCATTTTCAAACCCGAAAAACATTTATCCATTGAATCCGAGCACTTGTTTATTTTTTTTAAGATTTTCTTTTGTCGGTCCGTTATTTGTTAAACTTTGCACAAACGATCTCTTAGACAAAACATAAACATAAGTAAAAGAAGACAATAAAATAAATTGAAAAAATACAAATAAAAATAAAAATAAGAAATAAAATAAAATAAAAATAAAATAAAATTAAAAAATAAAACTTAAAATATTGAACTGTACCGGGTTTTTAACAATAGCAACGGCTGCCTCATTATCACATTTGATTGTGGATCCATAGAAATTCATACCGTAATCCAACAGCTGATGCTAGATCCAAATCACTTGAGAGCAGCAGCTAGATGCAGCAATGTACTCGGCTTCTGCTGTGGAGGTGGACACGGTGACTTGTTTCTTGCACCGCCATGAGATCAACCGATCTCCCAGGAATTGATATCCACCAGATGTTGACTTTTTGTCCAAGTTGCATCCCCCATAATCACTGTCACTGTAAGCATGAAGTTCCAAGGGAGATTCCTTTGGATACCAAAGACCCAACCGTGGTTTACCCTTCAAGTATCTGAAAATACACTTGGCAGCCGTCATGTGGGATTCTCTTGGGTCGGACTGATATCTGGTACACTGACAAACAGGGAATATGATGTCTGGTCTACTTGCAGTGAGATACATCAGGGAACCAATCATTGACCGGTAAAGGTGTTGATCGACTGGTTTTCCCGATGGATTAGGAGCTAGAACAGGTCGCGTGGCGATTGGTGTCATGAAAGATGACGAGTCCTTGAAACCAAATTTCTGAACAATGTCTTTAATGTACTTTTGTTGGTGAATCAAGGTCCCGTCCTTCTTTTGCTCAACTTGTAAGCCCAGGAAGAAAGTTATCTCCCCTAAGAAACTCATCTCAAATCGCTGTTGCATAACCTCAGAGAACTCCTTGCACAGATCCTCATTCGTGGACCCGAAGATGATGTCATCGACATAAACTTGTACCAAAATCAAATCACTGTTGACCTTCTTGACAAAGAGAGTTTGATCGACTATTCCTCTCTTGTAACCATTCTTCACTAAATGATCAGCCAGTGTGGCATACCATGCACGAGGTGCTTGGTGGAGACCATAAAGTGCTTTGTCAAGACGGTAAACATGATCAGGATTAGTTGGATCTTCAAAGGCTGGAGGTTGACTGATGTAGATTTCTTCCTTTACTTTCCCATACAAGAAAGCCGTCTTCACGTCAATTTGATACACTTTGAAGTTCATGTACGAGGCGTATGCCAGAAAGATGCGAATTGCTTCTAGTCTGGCTACTGGTGCATAGACTTCATTGTAATCAAGACCTTCACATTGCCAAAAACCTTGTACAACAAGCCGGGCTTTGTTTCTAATGATCACCCCTTTGTCATCCTTTTTATTTCGGAACACCCATTTCGTTTCGATCGGCCTTTTATTTTCTGGTTTCTTCACTAGCCTCCAAACATTTAGCTTCTTGAACTGTAACAGCTCTTCTTGCATGGCTTCTACCCAGGAGTTGTCTTTCAGTGCGACTTTGTAGTCCTTTGGTTCCACCTGTGAAATAAAACAAGCAAAAAGACATCTGTTAATGTTACCGGAAGTACTGTGTGTTTGGATGCCAGCGGACGGATCTCCGATGATGTTCTCAGTCGGATGTTGACGATGATTGGTAGCTGTGGAATCTGGTCGACATGATCGACTGGTGTGGCCTCAAGTTGGATGGTCAGGCTCTCTATGGGATGGAAGACAGTGGTCGCAGGGACAGAAGCACTTGGTTGAGGATCAATTTCATCTTCTTCTTGATTGACCAAGTGTTCTGGAGCAATGGGACCTTCCCATAGGTTGTCATAGAATGGGACAGCAACGGCTGGAACAGAAGTTATGTTGGTGTCATCAGAAGCATCATTTAGACTTGGTTCAACCTGCACAATTGACGCATCGACCTCCATTGCAGGACCTTGATTGTCTTCTTCTAAGGGAGGTGTGGGGACAGATTCCATCACACTTGGTTCTGCAGGAGGTGGCTCTGCTTGATCGACTTGATCATTTTGATTGTTGTCGGTTGACACATATGAATCAGAATCTGAATCAGTCAGGTCTTCAACAACTGGCATTTCAGTAGTGTCGGCAGAGGGCTGCTCATCATTAACCGGGCCTTGTTGATTAGCCATTGGTTGTACATTAAGTATGGGTGCAGCAACAGCTATGTCAACATGTCCAAGGTCTTTCAAAACAGCATGCATCAGGATAGACTGATCATCGGCAGGTTGAACAGGTGGAGAAACAACAGGGGAAACCATTGGTGCAGCTGGTGTCATGTACATTCCACAAAACTGCTTGAACAAGCCTTCATAATCAAACAACCTATCCGGACCATTGTGTGCATCAGTAGGGTTCAATTCTTGCCAATCAACGTTGAAAGACTCCAAGATTACTCTAATTTTCTTGTTGTAGACCCGATAAGCACATTTGTCAGCAGCATAACCAACAAAATAGCACTCATCCGCCTTTTCAGCAAACTTGGAGGTTGCTCCAGCATTTGTTTGGAGTATGGTACAGGGACATCCAAACGTTCTGAAGAAATTCACCCTTGGCTTTGTTCCATAAAAGACTTCATACGGAGTCTTGTTCAGTCTTTTGTTCAGAAGTACACGATTCTGGGTAAAGCAAGCAACGTTGATAGCTTCACCCCAGAAAATCAATGGTAGTTTGGAATATGAGAGCATTGTTCTAGCGGCTTCCACCAAAGTACGGTTTCTTCTTTCAGCCACCCCATTTTATTCGGGAGTGTAAGGTGCGCTGAGTTGATGAATAATTCCCTTGTTGTGATAGAATTCATTCACCACCTTGTTGTAGAATTCTGTGTCGTTGTCACTTCGGATACACTTCACCTTCTTGTCAGTTTGATTCTCAACTAACACAATAAACCTGAGTAGAAAATGTGATGTCTCGTCCTTGTGCCCTAATAGAAATGTCCAACTGAAACGCGAAAAGTCATCAGTAATAACCAGACAATAGGCTTTTCGACCTATTACCATTGGTTGAATTGGATCGAAAAGATCCATGTGCAACAACTGAAGAGTGGAGTTTATTGAAATGACGGTTTTGGGTCTATAAGGGAGTTTGTGCTGTTTGCATTTAGAGCAAGATAAACATTTTTTCAGCACAGTGAAAAGATTTTACTGGTAAACCCCTCACATGGTCACCTTTAACCAACTTATTCAAATTCTTAAAGTTGACGTGAACCAAACGTCGATGCCATAAAGATGAATCGTTCTCCGAGGCCTTGGACAACAAGTAAGAAGCAGAACGCATGGAATAATTGCTTCTCAAGTCCAGAATGTAGGCATCGTTGTGCCTCGGAGTATGCATCATAATCCACTCCTCAGGGACTTTAAAACCTGGTTTCAAAATGAGACATTCATTTTCTGTAAAGAGGGTAGAGAATTTCTTATCATAGATCTGAGATACGCTGAGCAGGTTGTGGTTGAGCTGTTCCACCAGATTGACTTCATCGAATGTCAAAGTACCATTCGAGACCTTCCCTTGTTTTGTTATCTTTCCTCCAATGTCTCCAGCAAAAGAAACTTGACCACTGTTGAATGGTTTGATATCGAACAACAACGACTCGTCTCCTGTCATGTGTCGGGTGCAGCCACTGTCTAAGTACCAAATACTGTTGACAGGCCGTTCAGGCTGACCCTACACACACGAAGAACAAGTTAGTGGAGGGTTTCCCGAGACACTCTTGTCTCGGGAAAGTTAAACACAAAATCACCAAGTTTAATTTTATGATTTCTGAAAATATAATCATTTGGTGAATCAGAATCTGAAGAGCAATCCCTCGAGGAACTTGAATTATGAATTCCTCGGTTTTGAGACGATTTTCTAGATTGCCTTCGTTTTGGTTTAGGCTTAACCACAAAATCCTCTTGATTAGCCTTGGTGAAAACTTTTGAAGGGTTTTTAGGCTTTTCAGCTTCAGACCCTTTCGCTAACCTTTTTCTTTCTCTTTAGGTTAGCCAAAATGGTTTCTTTGGTTTTTCAGTTCTTTTGGGTCTTAAATCTGTCTCACTGGCTGAAGTATAAGTTTGGTTTGGCATTTTCTTGGTTTGAACATTATACTTAGGAAATGTCTGACCAAACTTACTGTTTAAGTCTCTTTGTTGCTTATGCCAGTTCTTGCAATGTCTTGCAAGATGAGACGGATTGCCACAAACAAAGCAACATTTTCTTTTGATACAATTATAGATATCTTGATCACTGAGATATGTGGGATAAGGTGATGTGGTTGGGTTAACATGTCTGTAACCGGTATCTGTCAGATAATGATGAGCATTTGAAAATTTTGAAGCAAAATAATTTGAATGTCTAGGTTTCTGTTGAGAAAAGTAATAGGCATTATCACACTGATTATAAAATTGAGAACTATTGTTGTAATTTGTATTTTGAGAAAAAGAGGTTTTCTTTGGTGGCACATATTTACAGGATGTGCTAGGTTTTTCATTTACAAAACTTGATTTCTCTTTAGTTAAGTTCTCAACATAATGATCAGTTGATGAACAACTAGGACTTTTCTTCTCATCAACCTTAGCTTCGATTGTTTTATCAAAAATAGTCTCACATTCTGAATCAGATGAAGAACATTCACTTTCATTACTAGCATTTATACAACTATCATCACTAGATGATTCACAAAATACATCCTTTGATCTAGACATTAAACTTCCTAACATAGACTCACACACTTTATTATAGACAGGATTGTTAATCGTTTTTGTTAGACCCACATAAGATTCAAAACGGGATTCTATCTCTCCCTTTGATTTACAACCTTGGTTAACCTTCCCACAATCACCACTTACATCACCTGCTACACAAGGCACATTGACGTCAGTTTTATCAGATGATGGAATTTGAGCTTTTGATGGAGAGACAGCAGAAACAAATTTCACTGGGTTTGGTAGTTTACCAATACCATAGGCCATCTCTTCATCAGGAGAAGTATTATAGCTAAAGTGGGGTAGGCAAGTGTAATTATCATTCATTGGTGGAGGCACCGCTGAATAATCATAACCTAGCCCAGATTTAACTTTAGCACTTCTCTGAGCTCCAATAAGATCATCTAATTTCTCAAATGAGGTTCAAATCTTTCAACTTGTTTTTCCTTTTCTTGTTTATCAGAAAGGTCAAGTTTTAACTTTTCAATCTCATCTTTTATTTTATTTATTATGTCCTTGTAATAGATGACATTGTGCTCTCCTTGAAAGATTTTTAGTTTAAGATTTGCAACATCATCGTGATGTGTTTTAATCTTTTCAACATATATCTTGTCAGCCTTTACATACTCAGCATTTTGTTGACGAAGTTTTGCATTTTCTTTCATAACTTCGTGAAGTTATCTATAATAAGTAACTTTATTCACACAAGCTTGAGAGCAAAGATTTTTATTTACCTCATCAGAAGGTGATTCATCAGAACTTGCAGCAGTGGATGAGGATGCTCCTTCGTTTGCTGTGAATGCCATGCCTGCCATGTTGAGAGGGTTCTGCAACTCTTGAAATTAATCATCCCAATCCATACCAGTTTGGACCTCCGATTGGGAGACAAGGGCATTTGAGTTTGAGCTTGAGTTTCCCTTGTGTGGATGACCTCCAATTCTTTGAGATGAGCTGCTTGGCTTCAGCACCTCATGTCTTTTTCCTCCAGCCTTGCTGTTCTCTTCCTCTGTCACCTCAGTCACACAAATATCATTGGCGGGTTTTGATGGATTCGTGCATTCTTGGGAGAATCCCTTATTTTTAGTTTGCAAACGGTCAAAACCTCTCTCAGGCCAACACCCCCGTACCACCACCAAATGGTCACAACCACCACCACCCTCCGGCCTCTCTCAGGCCAACACCCCCGTACAGGCCGCCACTCCTCCTTCGGCCATTCTCTGGCCAACACCTCACATTTCTATCTCCGGCCAATTTTGGGTAGCCCGACAAAATTTTCACAGAATATTCCACCCACACCGGCCACCGACATTACGGAATACACCAAAACCTCACCGTGTTCTTCAACCTCTGTTTTAACAAACCCCGAACCCAGATCCGGTGGTAGTGAGAGTTTTTCCGGCGAGTGACAGTTGCATCTCCGGCGGCTTCCAGTTGGTCTAGTGGACTGCTTGATTAGTTACGCGGGCTTACAGATCCGGCATCTTCTCCGGCTGGAAAATCCGGCTTGCGGCAACCCCACAGATTACCCCAGATTATTGCTTTCTTCCCTTACCTTCCGTTGTGTTGTTATTATTATTATTATTATTTTCAGTATTATTATTATTACTATTATTACAACCCACTATTATTAGTACTATTATTATTATTACTACATATTAATTATTATTATTATTATTATCGAGTGCCCTATTGCTTGCATTTGTGTGATTAGTTGCAACCATAGAGCGTAGGAACCATGACTATTACTTGAGACCATGTCCTGAAACGAGGGGTGTAGGAAAGAGTAAAGATAGGGAGCGTATATTGCGTTTGGCTTCTTGGAATGTAGGAACATTAAATGGTAAGTTGCTAGAATTGGTAGATGTGCTTAAAAGACGTAGGGTTCAGATAGCATGCCTCCAGGAGACTAAGTGGAAAGGACATAGAGGGGCTGAGTGTAATGGGTATAAGTTGTGGTACTCGGGGTCTGATGGAGCTAGGAATGGAGTGGGGTTTCTAGTGGTTAAGGAAATACACACTAGTGTGGTGGAGGTGATAAGACATAATGACAGGATTATGGTGTTGAAATTAGTACTAGGAGAGGAAGTAGTGGCAGTAGTCTCCGCCTACGCGCCTCATGTAGGCCTAGGGGATCAGGAAAAGAGAGAATTTTGGGATTGCCTAGACGCAGTGGTAGGGGGCTTACCTGGGGGGAGAGGATTTGCATAAGAGGTGACTTTAATGGACACATTGGTAAGGCTAACGATGGTTTTCAAGCAATACATGGGGGTTCGGTTTTGGTGATAGGAATGAGACCGGAACAGATCTTCTAGAGTTTGCGGTGGCACATGACCTAGGTATTATAAATTCTTATTTTAGGAAACAAGATTCTCATTTAATCACTTTTAGCAGTGGCGGACGCGACACGCAAATTGACTACCTTTTGATGAGGCAAGGAGACCGACGTTGGTGGAAGGACTGCAAAGTCTTTCCTGGGGAGGCAGTTGTGACTCAACATCGACTACTAGTGGCTGATATAGCCTTCAGAAATAAGCTGACTGTTCGAGAGAAGAAAGGTACACCGAGAATTCGATGGGGAAAATTGAAGGACGAAAATCTCCTACTGTTTAAGGATAAACTCATACTGCATACGCGGGCTCGACTAAATGGGGACTTAACTCATATATGGGAAGCTATGGAGACAAAGATCATCCAAGTAGCAAAGGAGACTCTCGGGGTCACAACAGGAAAGACAAGTGGGCATAAGGAGTCTTGGTGGTGGAATGACGCAGTGCAAGACAAGATAAGGGACAAATAAGGATGTTTTAGGGAGCTAATGAGGTGCACAAATGAGGAGGAGCGAGTGGAATTGAGGGACAACTACAAAACGGCCAAGATAGAGGCGAAGAAGGCAGTGGCGGAAGCAAAGAAGGCGGCCTTTAAACGGATGTATGAAAGTCTAGAAACAAAAGAGGGGGAACATGCTATGTTTAAGATTGCCAAAGCCAGGGAACGTAGAAGGCAAGATCTAGGACCGGTGAGGTTCATAAAGGATACAGATGGGCATGTACTAGTCAAGGAGCAGGACATCAAGCTAAGATGGCAAACCTACTTCCACAATCTTTTTAACAATGGGAGAGCTTACCAAGAAGAACATGACAACACAAACTTTCAACGACAACAATCGAATAACTGCTACTGCCGACGGATCACACGAGAGGAGGTGAAGGATGCACTTAGGAGGATGGGAAGGTCTAAGGCGGTTGGCCCAGACAACATACCCATCGAGGTGTGGAAGTGTCTGGGGGAGGAAGGAGTCATGTGGTTAACTACTATGTTCAATAGTATTCTCAAATCAGGTAAGATGCCAGACCAGTGGAGGAGCAGCGTTGTAGTTCCTATCTATAAGAACAAAGGAGACGCCCAATGTTGTGGTAACTACCGAGGAATCAAACTACTAAGTCATACTATGAAGCTATGGGAAAGAGTGATTGAGGTTAGACTTAGACGAGAAACTCAGGTTACGGTCAACCAATTTGGCTTCATGCCGGGGCGTTCCACCACAGAGGCAATACACCTTATAAGAAGATTAATGGAAAAGTATAGGGAGAAGAAGCGTGATCTACATGGTGTTTATTGACCTAGAAAAGGCCTACGACAGTGTGCCACGACAGGTGCTCTGGGAGTGCTTGGAGGGTAGAAGAGTGCCAAGGAAATACATAGAGATAATTATGGATATGTATACCAGGAGTGAAACAAGTGTCCGTGCGCCAGTGGGGGATACTGATTTCTTTCCTGTAGAGGTAGGTCTTCACCAGGGGTCAGCGTTGAGCCCGTTTCTTTTTGCAGTAGTCTTGGATGAGTTGTCAAAGTCGATTCAGGGGACTCTCCAGTGGTGCATGATGTTCGCAGACGATATTGTGTTACTTGCTGAGAAAAAACAAGATCTAAACATGAGGCTTGAGGAGTGGCGAACAGCCTTAGAGACAAAAGGTTTAAAGATTAGCCGATCTAAGACGGAGTACCTTCACTGTGATTTTGGTGGGATAAACGACAATGAAGACGCACAGATCACAATTGAAGGGCAGGTGGTCCCTCAGGTAACGAAGTTCAAGTATTTAGGATCATTTGTACAGAGCGATGGGGAATTAGACAGTGATGTGACCCACCGAGTTCAGGTAGGATGGTGTAGATGGAAAGCAGCCACAGGTATATTGTGCGACAAGAGTTTCCCGACTAAACTAAAGGGAAAATTCTATAGGGTGGCAGTTAGACCTGCAATGCTATATGGAACAGATTGTTGGGCCATCAAGAAGGAACAAGTGCGGAAGATGGAGGTAGCAGAAATGAGAATGCTACGTTGGATGTGTGGGCACACAAGGCTAGACCGAATAAGAAACGTTGTGTTTCGTGAGAGATTAGGGGTGGCGAACATAGCAGACAAGATAAGAGAGTGGAGACTGAGATGGTTTGGACATGTAAAGAGAAGACAGACGACGAATCCTGTTAGATCCTTAGAAAACATTACTATAGAGGGGAGGAGGGGTAGAGGATGACCGAAATTGACTTGGGATGAGAGGATTAGGTATGATTTGATAGACCTAAACCTCTCCGAGGACATGGTTGAGGATAGGAATTTGTGGAGAAGTAGAATTAAAATTAAGGATTTTTAGAGAGAATTGAATACCTTAGGGCTTAGACTTTACTTATTTAGGTCACATACCATAATGGTATTTCCCTTACATATATTATTATTATTATAATTATTATTAGCTTTTATATAGCTGTTAAACTGTGAACTTATTATTAATATTATTATAATTAGTAGTAGTTTTTATATAACTGTTAAACTTTGATTTCCTTTATTTTGCTTCATACACATGTACTTAGAGCCGAGGGTCTCTCTGGAAGCCACCTCTTTATTCCTTTGGATAGAGGTACGGTGTGCCTACATCCCACCCTCCCCAGACCCTACTTATAGCTTTGCTGTCGGTGGGATTTCACTGGGCATGATTGATTGATTGATGATTGATTGTGCATTCTCGGGAGAAATGACCCATCTCACCACAATTGTAGCATCGTAGCTTTGACTTATCGAACCCGATCCTTTTTCTGTCAGAATCATTGAAGCTATCCTTCCCATATGTATTCATGAAGTTTGTGGCTCTTTGCGCAGCCATTGCCATTTGATATTTGATATCCATCTTTTCAAGATCCTTCTGGTTGATATCTTTCAAATCTCCAGCCTCAAACTGTGGTGGCAACAAGTTTCCTTGCATCAGTTCTTCGTGACTTGATAGAAAAGCATGAACTATTGCGATGTTTGAGTCGTTCAGCAAGGGAAGAGCTTCACAGTAACTTGAAGGTTTGCTTGGTTGAGGTTTTGAGGATGAGGAAATCCCTTGAGCTTTTAATGCTTGGGCAATCGCACTGTCGACTGCCTTCTGAAATGAACTTGTACTTGAAGAATCTGATGGATTGCTGGTTGAGATGAAAGCAGTTGGTTGTGAAGACACATTCGAGGAGTACTTAGGAGTGGTCACGGGATACACATTCTGTTGAGTCTTGCTTATGAAAGCAGTTGGCATTGAGGAAGCAGAACTCACTCCAGCTTGATTTAAGGAACTTAGATGATTATTCATTCTCATCTGCTCATCCATTTCAAATGATTTGATGGTGGAGATCAAATCACTGTTTGTCATGGCATTCAGATTTGTAGTTCTTTTGATTGTAATTGTATTGGTGCTCCAGCTGTATGGTAGTGAATTCATCAATTTGTGATTGACCTCAGCATTTGCAATGTTGACACTTGCAGCCCTAATTCTTACCATCAACTTCTCAAATCTCTTTACCAAATCCAGAACAGCCTCACCTTGACGATGATTAAACATGTTGAACTCTTCCTTCAATAGGGCCTTTTTATTTTCCCTAATTTCAGGATTACCCTCAACTTTCTCAACAAGTGCTTCCCACAGACCCTTGGCACTTGTGTGTTCACGAAGAGTTTCAGTGATCTCATTTGAAAGACAAACAGTTAAAATGAGATAGGCTTTCTTGTCTTGTGCTAACAGGTCCCGGTCTGCTTGATCATAGTTTTCAGGAGTCTTAAGTTGTTCCCCAGCATCAGTGCAAGTCACGGGAACATAAGGACCTTGTTCAAAACATCTCATCAAGTCAATTTCAGTCAATGAGATATAGTTCATGAATCTCCATTTGAAGTCTACAAAGTTATCATCCAAGGTCATATACTTTGGTGGCTTTGTAGGTGTTCCCACTTGGTTTTCCAACAACAAATACCCCTTCAACAGTTCAGAATCCGTGCTTGTCATGATTTCAGAAGTCTCAAACACTTAGCAACCTTCAAACAGCTTAAAAAATCAACACAAGCAACTTTTTCGCGCGAAACACTTTTTCAAGCGAAGCGAAAAAGTTCACCTAAGCGAAGCGAAAATGTTGCTCCAGGTGAAGCAAAAAATTTCTGATGAACAGTGATGCGAAGCGAAAAAAAATGTTATGCGAAGCGAAAAATGCTATGCTGAGCGAAACGGTTTTAAGCGAAGCGAAAAAGTTTCAAGCGAAGTGAAGCATTTTTCAAGCGAAGCGAAATTGTTCTTTGAGAAGCGAAAAACTCTTTGATGCGAAGAAGTTCAATTTTCTAGAAGCAATCTTTTTTGGGATCTGTTCCACCTAACCTGTCAGTACTAGGTCAAAGGTTGGTGCACTGATTTTAATGCCATGAGAAGCGAAAATTTTCACTTGTCAATTTCAACACTTTTCAAACCCGTAAACACTAACTTTAACGCTTTTATAACAAAAACTTTTGGATCTAGAACTTGAACACGAGCTATCTTTACCAAGAACACCTTCTAAGACATTTTTATGAAGATTTTGCCGATTCTTTTTTTTATTTTTCTTGTTTTTGTGGTGTTTGTGAACTTTTCTTGCAAGAACACTTGTTTTCTTCTTCTCAAGATCAAAACCCAAGGTTGTGATCCAAAAACCCTCAACTAGTGAGCCAAAGCTCTGATACCAATTGTAGGTCCCCAGTCGGGTGGATCTAACAACGTCTTTGGATCAACCTAACTTAGTGCTAGCGGAAATCACACTAAGCAACCAAGAGGTTTCGGATCTAAAGTTTATGTTCGGGTAAAGAAAGGGAGAGAGAGATAATGCTAGAGGGTTTTTGTTTTTGCCAAAAAGTTATTTCTTCTCATGGCATGCTCTCTATTTATAGAAGAGCATGCATGAGAAGTAGTATATTATTTCCAATGCCCATTGGGCTTCTTTACAACTTCCCTTGGGCTTAGATACAAACCAAACATACATTAAAGGCCCAATGCATATAATTTCAATACAAAGACTACATCAACAAAAAGGGACCTAACACTAACCTGCCATCGCAACGTTCCGGACCGGCAACGCTCGGGTTTTACCAACGACCGGGTTTTTACCAACCCTTTTGTTTTAGTTTCGGTACCATCAAAACGTCACCGAACCTGACCGAATTCACGTCTACTCAGTGTCCCAACACCGGGGACCGACAACGCTCGGGTTTGCCAACACCCAGGTTTTACCGACCAAATAAACACCGTTTAAATATTTTCTTTTCTATATCTTATTTGACGACCATAACAAACGTAAAGAAAACCGACCGGATGTTGATTTTTTTTTAGTATCATAACGAACACGGTAGGAGACACTGGATTTGCATAGACTAACCGCCTTTATGTCCGGGATCGACAACGGTCATGATTTACCAACGCTCGAGTCTTATCGACCGATGCCACCCTATTATTCTATCCCAATTTTTATAATTTTTTTGTTTTAGTTCTAGTACAGTAACGCACATAACCAAAACCGACCAAATTCGAATCGACTTACCGTCTCAACCTCAGGACTGACAACGGTTAGGTTATACCAATCTGGCCCGGTGCATTGCGCCGGGTAAAACACTACTTAGAAATAAGTGAGAATATGTGTGCAATAGATCGAAATGACAAAACTATGACAATGAATACGGTATTAGTCTTTCATGTGATCTAAGAGCATTCCCAACCCATTCCCTACCCAATATCTATATATATTATATAATTACACTACAAATTACTGTTTTTTGCCTCTCCTGTTTAATTAAATAATATTTTTTATACCTTTATCATTATATTTTCTCTTTCCTTCACTCACATTCACTTTTCAAAAATATTAAAAAATTATAGGATATGAATAGTGAATCCTCAAATTTAACTTTCACATATAACATTTTCTCTCTCCTCTACTCACAACCACTCATAACCGTACCATATAATTTACAAATCCTCCTCACATATTTTAAAGGAATGGGCTGAGAATGCTCTAATTATAGTTTCGTATTATCCGCTTCATAGTTTCTGCAAAATCACAAAATCAAGGGAACGATAGTTACATGGTGCAACTTCTTAATTTGTACTCCTTTTTAACAAACTTATATATCAAAAATCACACATAGCCTTTTTAACAAACTTATATATCAAAAATCACACATAGCCGTGAACAATGTGGCACGTATTGCCATACAAAAGATCTTTAATGGATTTGCATGGTGACAACTTGTTTGAAAAATGATAAACGCATGCCTCAAAAACTTATACAAGAATATATTATAGCGCTTTCCTTCTTTTTTACCTTTTCCATCTTGTACTTATATGTATGCATTGATAGCCATATATATAAAAAAATTGTAACAATGACCCAAAATAAAATTAAAACATTGTTCCTTGGTAGGGCTGCTTAAGGAGTGAGCTAGCCCTGAGCCTATCTAGCTTCATCTTATGTTTGTGATTGGAGTTGAACAAGCCGGTTTGACTTGGCTAAGTTTTTCTTAATTACGAGTTAAAATTTGAGTTTGAAATAGGGTTATAAAACTCTAGGCCACTCCTTTTAAATGATGTTATGTGAAAAACAGGTGACATTTATCCTTTTCAATTCTTTACTTAACATGTCATGGTTGTGTTTGTATTATTTTTCTAATATCTTTTTTGTTTATTTTTCTTGCAAATATGATTGAGCTTGTAATATGGAGTTCGTATCATAGAAGTCTGGTGAACTTGTTTATTGGGCTGGAGCTATTAGGCTAATGGGCTTCAGGGGCTTTGTTTCATGTTCAAGGCCCATGCTTTTTTGGTTTAAAACAAGCTGTGCGTGGTTTCTGCTGCAACGGTCATCCACATCTGAATTTTCTTTCTTTCTCTCAAAAGCATATCATCTCCAAATTAGGAATTCATCATATTCTTTTGATCCTAGTTTGTCGAGAGTTCTTGTTCAGATCAACGTGTTGGTGATTTGTATTTCTAATGTATTTTGAGAGTTTGGTAGTTCATGCTTGATTTCAAGTTGTATTGTATTCTTTTTGAAGTAATAAGAGATCTGATAGTATTTTCTGACAAGTTAATATTTAATAGTGTAATAAATTAGTATGAGTAATATTGGACTTCTTTTCGGTTCTTATTTGCCATACAAATACTTTGACATTCTTTCCATAAAACTCCATACAAATGCTCTTTTCGTATAGAATGGATTTTGTCTAAGAAGCATAGAAATGAATGTAGAGGCAACGTACATATATGTACACACGAGTTTTAGAGACTACGCTATTTGCGTCCACTGACTACGCTATTTGCGTCCACTTATGTAAGCATGCTTTGGTCAAACAAAAACAACTTGTAAAACGGAATAACCGCAATATGGTTTTCGTAATAAGCATACCTTTCCACATTTTGTAAATTCATTAGAAACACATACTTGCATGGTATAAATGGAGATAACCACACTATTTGATTTTTATAACCGCAAAATTATGTTAAACCGATCATTACACTTTTTAAATTTGTCATTTTATTAAAATATAGCAATATGTGACTCGTTAAAAGTTAATAAAATTCTTGATTTTATAATATAAACTTTTTAAATAATGAAGTATATAAAAATATTTGAGTTTAAAGCATTGATAATATCATAATACTATTATTAAATTACAAAAAGAGCTCTCCATTGTCTCTTTCATCCGTTACTAACTTTCAATTATTTACGAAGTTGTTACCGTGTCAAACAACGATTACATTAGTTTGTTCAAAGTTTATTATTTATTTATTTTTCTCGGTGATCTACTCCAACCAATTTTATAAGAAATCCGTCACCACCCAATGGATTACTATGGTAAAACCTTGATTAGCTCGCGCATGAAATTTTATCATGAACGAGACTCAAATTGGCAATGTTTTAAAAACCGGTATTTTATTCATACCGGATTCGACTAAAAAATGATACAACCGGTTGAACCGGTTTATATCGGTAGGTTCAACCGGGTTGTATAGTTTACCCTATAATTTCATATTAATGCTAACTTTAGCTAAAAAAAATACATGATTCCATATAACTACTATATTAAGATGATAAAACCAAATTGATACAAACCGAATTATTAATCAAATGATTCAAAGAAATTAGAAGAAAACTTGATAGAAATATAGAGAGACATTAGACTAAATCATTTTCTTCCTTCATAATCCTAATCGAAATACTAATGGCTTCATAAATAGTAAACTACCCATGGAATTAATAAACTAACTTACCCATGTGTGACATTCGTGACAAAACCGGATACACCTCAGTATTCACAAATCGAATAAGCGTTTAACCGCTTATTGCGTAATGAACGAACGGATAACCAAACGGGTCTGGTTATGACCCAGATATTTCGAGGGGCCATCTATAAGTGATATACGTTTATTATAAGCCATCATACTGGTATTATGGCTTTAGTAAGAAAGCAACCAGTTAAACGAAAACATGCTCGTTTAACTACTCGCTATGAACTTAAACGCGAAAGGTAGTTACCAAACAAGCATTGTATCATCCGTTAAGCCGAAAAATACTTACAAAACACTTATTGGGAATGATTTAAGCGATCCATGAAAATATTTTCGATTTTTACACACAAATACTATGTTTTTATAAATTTACACAAAAATAGTCGGAAAACACTCGTTTTCGCGCAATTTGTCGTACCCGATGTATTTTTCGCACCAAAAACTAGACCCAAAATAAATTTGGAATCGGGATTTCACGTTCGGGCATGCAAAACGAGACTAATGGGCCCAAAGGGGCCCAACAAACCTAGCCCGCCAGAGTGGACTTTTTACCCCTTAAATCATATTTTTTTTATTTTAACCATTTATAAGATATTTTAGTGAGAAGTTCTCACAGATTCTGGACCTCCTTAGCTGGTTCTACCAAAACTCAGCCTAAACCTTGGTAAATTTCTTGATTTTAATCAATTTCTCAACTTGTTAATCATGTTTAATCATATAACAACATAGTTTGATTGCCAAAAATCACTTCTAACCATGCAAAAACCCTAAAAATGGTTCAAAAATATTTTTTTGATC
Source organism: Bidens hawaiensis (assembly GCF_021521415.1). Classification (NCBI taxonomy): domain Eukaryota; kingdom Viridiplantae; phylum Streptophyta; class Magnoliopsida; order Asterales; family Asteraceae; genus Bidens; species Bidens hawaiensis. The sequence continues at coordinate 33,617 of NW_027500524.1, forward strand.
CCACACATGGTTAGAAACCTGGTTTGATAGTTTTGTTGGCCATAAACACGGATTAAAGGGTTTAAATGGTGTTTTTACGGTTTAAAAGTTCGGTTTAATACCCTAGCCGAAACCCTAAGTTAAGAGGCTGCCATGTTGATGATACATGTTTGGTTTGTGATATAGGACCTGTACTTAGCTTATATAGAAGCACGAGAACCCGGGAATTGGATTAAGGGAGCGAAAACGGGCGAAACCCGCTAAGGTAATGTCGAAATGCTTGATTACGGGCTATTTAGGTTAAGATTGTGATGTGCATATTATTAGGTCTTGAAATTTTTCAGGGACATCAGGGACCATATCATTGAGTCCCTGTTCAAATTTGGTAATTTTTCGACCATCCGAGAATATTTGGCAAATTTATTATCGAATTGGGACGTTTATTTGGGAAAAATAGTTAAAATGCTTGAAAAATTATGAAATTTTTTTGTGGAATTTTTGGAAATCGTTTGGGATAAATGGACGATTTTCAGGCTAAATATAGCAGTAAAAATGAATTTTTAAAAATTAATAAAACCGTAAATAATTCCAAAAATATTTTTATAAAAATCTACATATTTTAATCGATAAGTGGCTAAATTTTCATAATTTAATGATTAACGGTTAATTAATTATGCTAATTTGAAGATTAAACAAATTCAGTTTTTATAAAAACCGGCAAGTTCGCGATTAACAAACCTGCGGGAATATCAAAACACCAAGAGTGATCAAAAATCATATTTTTGGATTAATTAATTAAAAAAGAACCTTTCTATGAGAAACCTGGACAATCTGGATAGATTGTGCGCGTTTCTTCTCAAATCAAACTAAATAAACGGAAACGGGCCCCGTAGCTAATCTGGGACCCCAATATGTGATCTTTCTTTATAACTTAATCATTTTATTAACTAACACATTTACCCAAGCTTATTTCCCCATAACTGTTTTCAGAACGCGTAAACGAACAACTTGGCCCAGCTGGGAAAACGGGAAACTGAGCCAAGTTCGGTTTTAAGTATTAGACATTGAACAACATCACAACCTAAGCCTATTGCCACTTTCTAGGCGTTCCAGCTATACCCAGATTAGTTATACAGCCCAGTTTAGTACTGAGATTATAATAATATTAAAATATTAATATTATTATAATATTGATTATAGGGACTAGTGATAGCAAACCGAACAAACCGTGAGCTGACACAGTGCTGAGTAGCTACTAAACAGTGAGTTTCATGACCCCACTTTTAAACTGTTTTTACGAACTTTCAGGGTGAAAAACATGTTGATACATATCTGTATACTATGAAATGTTTGATGATGGGAATTATCTAAGTGCTAACACACGAAAGTCTCCACGAACACAGTGATTAACTTCGAGCCGGTGGCTTATGAATAGTACTATTGGTTTGACAACCCAAACGGAATCGGCCTGGTTGCCGTGTCACATAGCGCCGTTTGCACATGACCATACTTATAAAACAGGCTATGTAGTGTTAGACATAACTAGCGGGGCATGTTGTGGGCGGAAGGGGAGCCACAGTGGTTGGTTGAGCGTGGGAAATGGATGCACGTAGCACAGACAGTCAACGCCTCACTGTAGCTTAGCATAATTACATCATAAACATACAAACAAACGGACTTGCGAACGTACATACAAACATACTTGCGTATTTACAAACTGTGATTGTTGTATGCACAACTGATTTCTTGAAACTCGTGAAACTCACCAACTATTTGTAGTTGACCCGTTTTAACATGTTTTTCAGGTACTGGTTTGGAATAGAAAATCAATGTGCTACGTGTTTGACTTGCGATCAATGCTGGGTGAATGGATGCAAGTGTGCTACTAAGAAGTAAAGTCGCTTACGAACTGGATTTAGTTTGTATCACCTAGTTGTAAACAAAGTAAGATCGATGTAAAATATTGTAAATTAGTTTGTATTGTTCTTTATAAACAATGTGGTTGATACCAGATGTGTCTGTTACATTTCCGTTTTACGCTTCCGCAAATCGCTTAACGGGGTGTGACACCATGGAAATAATAAACTACTAGAATGTGAAATACTTAAAAACAAACTACTAATGCATGTGATGATGTGAATATGAAGAATGATTGGAACGATAGAAAAGGCACATAATCAATTCAATAGCATATTATAAACCAACCTTAGTTTGAAGCTTCAATAGCTGTTCTTAATTATTATATATAATTGATTAGTAGGGTAAAGGGAATATAATACAAGAAGGATTATAAGAAGGATTCTTAATGCACTGTGAAACGCCGTTCATCCTAGGTTAATGGTAATTGTAATAAAAATTGGGCCTGAAGCTTAAAAATATGGTGGGTTTTAAACCGGTTTAACGGTATGAATCGGTTTTTTAAGAAAACCGGCCGGTTTGATGTTCCCTAAAACCGCTCAAATAAACCGGGTATTAAATACCGGTTTGGTGACCAAAATCCGGTTCAACCGGTTGAACCGGCCGGTTCAACCGGTTTTTAAAACATTGCAAATTAGTGACCTCCCCTAAAGAAAGTCACCGGGGGCACTGGCGTACTTCTAGAGCGCTACTCCTTTGATAATTAGATGAAAATTGTTTTCAAACTCAATCCCGAACATGCCATAAAATTGGGTAATTATATATATATATATATATATATATATATATATATATATATATATATAGGGAAGGTTTCTTTTAAGAACTCAATATTTTTAAAGAACTTTGAGAACTCATCCCAACCAATCATTTAATTTCTTTTATTTTTTTTCTCTTTCTAATAAGAAAGAATATTTTTCTCAAATAATATTAAAAATAATATTAATATTGGTAGTTATTTCAATAATTTGAACTTCCTAAATTCTCTCATAGTTACCTTATTTTTTAACAACCGACGTTTTGGTTTCAAAACTAATTAATATGGACTAGTGGGAGTGCCTGCGCGTTGCGGCGGGTGTCCCAACTGATGCTAGATTCAGTTTTGTGTATACTATCAGTCAATCAATTCCTTGTTTAAAAGATTTTATTTCAGGCATCCTTAAATAGCTATAGAAGGCTATATGGCGTGTATGAGTGAACGTCTGGTACGTTAATTGCATTCATTAATGGGCGCCTACGTTTACTATATACAATTTAGTTTGCATGAAGTTGACCGGTCTCTTTATATATGCTTACAAATCGTGTATATGAAAAGGAAACTCAAAATCACTAAATGACAAAAAATGTGTGGTATGACTAATAATTTTTTTTTATCATAAACACATGTTTTGCATTGTTTAATATAAAACAAAAATAAAAAGAAAAGAAAAATGGTACAAGTTTTTGCACACACATTGTATGATCCAAAAGTTCTCTTCCAAGCTTGCGAACATGATCAATTAGAAACAAACGGTAGTTTTGGGTCAAAGAATTGTATAAACTTGGACCGACTTTCTCAAAAAACAAATTGTATAAACTCTTGGGCCGAGCTAACTCCTTAAGGCTTCATCGCCCGCTTTTTGACAGTAAAACAAAGCTAACTTCTTAAGGCGCCTGCAAATGTGTTCAAATTAATTTAGTTTATTTTCAACTGAATTATGGGTATTTACATTTGTGCAACTACAAGGCTCGCATAGCAAAACTTGTTTAATCTAAGAGAAACAATAGTTTGAAATGACATACCAATATTAAGTTATTAACTAACTGACATAGCAACAAAAGGGATTGAATTTTGGGAAAATATTGAAATGGATACACTTGAGCTACTTGACCTTGACCCGAGGCTACAGATGCATTAATCAAACATATGAATGTCGGTCCATTAGGCTTTACTTCAATCTACTTTTTTTCTTCAGAAATCTTCATTTACAGAAACAACAAATGATTAATAGTATACAATAATCTCGTGTTTAAGCCATTTAATGCTATACTTTTTGTCAAGGTATGACAAGTATACAAAACTAATACCTGTGTTTCCACAGCAAGCTTCTTACACTCCCAGCATGTTGAAATCATGAAGTTGCACAAAACAACCTACAACAGATTAACAGAACAATAAAAGAAGTTACTAAACTGCGATATGAGTGGCAAAATAATATACCTGAGAATTATATTACCTAAAGGAAATTGAATTTTTAACAAGCGTGGATCTCAATTCTCAACTCCAAAGTAAGTCTCAATACCGCAGATAAGAGCAGATTTCCAGACATTAGCTGCTGCTTGCTTCTTATTAGAAAGAAAGAAAAAATAAAGTTCACTCCTTAAAGTGAATAAAATCAAACATAGAAGTTAAACTACAATGGGTCCCCATTACTTAACGGGGATAAATATTGAATTAGGCTACACCCGCAAAATGGATAATAGAAATACTTATTAACCAAGATGTACACAACCCACCCCTTCTTCTCATTTTAAATTTCAAACACTACTATAGTGATTTCAAGTTTCCAACCAATGACTTTGAGTTTGTCAAGTGAACACTTAAAACACTGCAACAAAAACCAAAGCTTTAAGATTACAAAAATCATTATACTCATGCTGATGTTTGCTACTATAATAAAAATAATTAGTTGAGCTTTTTATTATGACGTAAACAATCCAATCATCAACGCCGTTGAAATCTATCTCAAATAGAAGGTGACTTCATCACAAATAAAATAAAAACGAATTAGTAAATATTAAAGCGAGGTTTTAACCATATAAAGAAAAAGGGAAATTACTACCTTAGTCACTATTAATATGATTGGATTTGCACCGGCTAGATCACGCACATGAGCCAAAAACTGCTGCCATTGAAGAACACTATAAACAAAAATTTAAGTTTCAAACTTTCGTTAGCATCGAGCCTGAGTTCCTTCCCAGTATTGGGAACCAAATCATCCTAGTTCTTCAGTGGTAGAGGGACATCCATGGCACCAAGCTTGCCATGATCATCAAGATAATATTTGCTTAAAGGCTGCACTAATATGGCTGTGTGTTTTAGCAGTGAAATTAAACAAACAAATATAACCATTTGCTACGGAAAATTAAGCACCTACGGCATTTTTCAGCAAACTGTCGCCGACGACGAGGACACACGTGTAGCCGGAAACACAACCCACCAAAATCTTATCGTCGACGGAAGCATTCTACAAAGATCCATCGTTGCAGCCGGGATTTGGGACTGATGGAAATTTGTCATTGGTCAGTACTTTCTAAAAGATGCAGATCACCAAGATGAAGGTCCCCAAATTCATAAACGCGTGCATAAGGTTGAACTAAGAAAGAGACACAAGCACAAATTATAAAATTTTCAATAACAAGAGAGATTAACAACAAATAGAGTCCGTAAACTATTATATAAATCATGGAACCTCGATTTTATCAAGCATTGATGAATTTGAGCGGCCTGGTCTTATCGAGTTGAAACATGGCAGCATGCTCATACAGTTATACCAAAGTTCAAAGTAACTAAAAAAACCTAATCATACCAGATTTAATTGACACATAGAACTCAAATCAAACCAATTAAAGTAAACATGTAATCTAAAGCTTCAAACAGTAGCAATTAGCAAACACGGATCCTTAATTCCCCCTAACACATGATTCAATTTCCAAAAATTAAACCCTAATTCAAAATTCAGACAACTAAATTACAAACAGAGACAAAATGTGGATTTGTAGATGAAGAAACACTAACCGAACCCCGGGCAGATTACTGGTAACCTGGGGGTTAGATAGATGTTTCCCACGAGGGGTTAGACCCTGAGAAGATGGTTCTTCTGATAACCTGCAAAACAGACACCGTGAGCTTGTCACTGAGAAGGGGGGGGGGGGTTCCTCCTTGTGACCACCCTCCGGCGTGAGAATCAGACTAGATTGCTCTTTAAATATAAGTGTATATTAAGAGATTGCTAGAGCAGATATCAGGTATAATATGATGATACAAGATAAGATGAGATGGTCATACCATTTGTGGTATTTATAGCCGAAGGTAGGTTTCCAAGGAGGTGTGGCCGGCTGCAACAGTGTTCCTGTTCCACCAACAGTGGCCTACGCACGTGCCCTGCTGGTAGTTGGTGGGTAGGCAGCGGCTGATAGTGACCAGGCCTGCTGTGTACTATTCCTTTTCCACCAACTGCCGGCTACGCACGTGGTATGGCAGTAGTTGGTGAGTAGGCAGCGGCTAATAGTGACACAGTACAGGAGCATGCTGCTCGCCATACTGTGTCAGTAAGCTGTCGTATCTTTAGTCAGATCTTTTTCCCATACCTCGTCAGGTACAGTACAGAAGATCTTCCTGTATCGTACGGACTGGCTTATTTGGGCGGGAGTATTCCCCCTCCCGCCCTTGTGCGGGATAGTTCCCGGCTTCGCTCATTCCTTCAGGTGACACTGAGTGATTGAGAGCTAAGTGCCTTGTGCGTGTAGCCTTGCTGCGCGGGTGGCCTTCCCTGATGGCTTGTATCCGAGGCTGCGGGGACAGGCGGAGTCCTTCACCATCGGGAGGCATTTCCTGCGGGACCAGCTTGCGTACTGCGCGTAAGGACGTCACGTCTCTGAGCATGGTTGGTCCTGCGGATCCAGTTGGTTTCTGCGCAGACGTCCCTCTTCAAGGTGAGTCTTGCGGGTCCAACTGGGCTCTGCTGGGACCTACCTCTTCAAGTCCCCCCAGTCCAATGTTCTTCTCATGAGTGTTTAATAAAGTGAGGTGAACTTTTGGACTTAAGCAGAGGGTTTTGAAAAGGGTTTTTTAAGGTTTTCCATGGGGATTCCTCCCGCGGAAGTCCTTGTCACTTGCAGAAATTCCCGAGTTTCCTGCTTGGTCTTTGGGTATGATGCGGGTAGGTCTGTAACCTCCTCGCAAGTCAGGAGCGTTGAGTCCCACTTGTGTGGATTCTCCATGAGGTTTTGGTAGTTTTGAACATAGTGATCAATTATGTTAAGACCACCAATTCCATCCTGGAGCTTCAAACAACGTAGTTCTCGACGTTCCCGCTATGCGGGGATGTTATTTCCGTTTCCGCAAGCATTGCCCAGAAGATCCTTCTTGGTTTCAATTCCCAGCGGAGCGCTAGGTATGTGAAGGGTTTTGCCTTAACACTGTACCTGCGCTCGTCTTACGGTTACTTTACTTCCAAGGTATTCCTGGCGTCAATTCCCTGCGGGTGCTAGGTATGTGAAGGGTTTTGCCTTTACACTGTACCCGCATCCGTCTTACGGTTACTTGTTTGCCAAGGTAAGGGGTATTTTCCCGCCTACTTTTTAATCTTTTTGAATTTTGAATTTTGAAATTCGAAGAGTTGGTGGAAAGAACAGTCCAAAACTCTGAAACGTCGTGCGACGGTTTCTTCTGACTGTGTCAGATCGTGCATGAAGTTATGGTGACGTGACAGTACATGGTCATTCCAGACGCTTTTTCAGGCGCGTGAGCGCGATTTTTCGGGCGCGTGGCCGCGAAATTAATGGTATGCGTCCTGTCAACAGCTGTTGCCAGCTTGCTTTTTGCCACGTGTCATAGTTTCATTGCACCTTCGTTTTCTCTCTCTTCCGCATTAATTTCATCGCATTAATTGCGATTAGTATATAAAGGGGTAGAGGGCTCTTTGTAATCCACACTTTCATTCTTCTCTTCATCTTCTTTGCGATTTCCGGCGAATACTCACCTTTTCAGGCAAGCATTCTCCCGAAATCGTTTTCTTCTTCTTTTACAAGATGTCTCGTGATCTCGAGTCTGCAGTCGATGACAAGAGTACTGCTGGCGAGTGCCAGTGTGCTCTGCCTGGCGATCTGTATCGGTACGTCGTCAGGAAGTTCATGCTCGAGTCTCTCGAGCCTGAGTTTCCTGAACCCCATCAGACGGTGTACGATGCCCCCAGAGGCAAGATCGGGGTATATGCTGCATTCTTTGTCTATGGGAATCTTAGGTTCCCATTGACAAAGTTTGTTTACCGTGTCCTTGAGAGGCACGGTGTTCATTTGACCGAGTTGCACCCCATGGCGATCGCCAAGATTCGCCACTTCGAGTGGGTGTGCCGGATTTTGGGCGTTGAGCCCTATGTTGACCGCCTGATGACCTTCTACACTTGGAGGTGCATCCAGGGGTGGTATACCCTGACAACCCGAATCAAGGGTTTAAAGATCTGCGCGACCGAGCGCAGTCTTCGCTCGTGGAAGCGGGAGTTCTTCTTCATATCCGCTCGCGCCATCCCCATTGCCATGAAATTCAAGAACGGGCAAGCACTTCCCGGCCTTCACGCCTCCAGCTACCAGGAGGCGGAATGGTTTTCGAAAATATCTCGGGTCCAATCTCCGGTTTACCGGTTTGCGGAGTCCGGGATGGTGATGCTGGGGATGAGCCGAGTGTGGAAGGCTGCTGATGCGCAAAAGATCCCAATCGTCCTCGAATACGGTTCGAACTCTGTTCCTTACGGTATGCTTTCTTTCTTTTTGTTGATTTTGAATTTCTTCTAACTTCTTTCCTGTTTATTTCAGAGGGGAACGACTTGCAGTCGCTCCTAAACCTTTGGGAGGCTGATGGTCCCGCCCGGATGGGTACTCGCGCTCTAGACGAGAACGAGTTGCCCATCCTAGAACAAACGGCGGATCGGTTCGTGGAGGTCTATCCGCTAGGCCATGAGATCCTTAGCGCCCGTCGGCCAGGTAAGGCGCTATTCGACCCTGTACCCCTCAATGCCGAAACCTCTGCTGGAATTCCTCTAATCGTATGTTCTGATGAGGAATCCGCAGATGGTCCTCCGTTGGTGCGAAAGAAGAAGGCTGCCGGCGGGAAGGGGAAGGAGAAGGCCTCCACTGCCGATCCAGCGCCTCGGTCTGACTCGGAGACCGAGAGCGAAGAGGTGGCGGGGAATCCCGGTGGTGATAAGACCACCGCTCCAGAGGTTGCGACTGTCACCTCCGGAGAGCCAAAGAAGACGACGGTGACCGGCGCAAAGAGGCCGGCTCCATCGGGTCCGTCCCCGCCTCTCCGTACCTTTAGGCTCAAGAAAACCCGTAAGTACAACTTTCCTTTAGCTTTTATCTTCATAGTTTAATATCGTTAACACTTATCTTCTTTGTGCAGGCGTGGATGTTGACGCATTCCAGGGTGGAGTGCAGAGTAGTACTTCTCCGCCAATGACGGTAGGCTTGGTCAGCCTACCTGAGGCGACGACCCAGGCGCCTGCGCCTGCGCCTGCTTCCGCTGGTCCAGTTGCTCACTCCTTTGAGCCGACTGTTCCAGCTGAGATGACGTCACCGCCGGCTGTGAGTGCGATTTTTACAGCATCCTTCACCGAGCCGGCGGTAACTTTTGCTGCGGATACCGCGGCGGCGACCGCGGCGGGTGCTACCATGCCCCCGCCATCGGCAACGACGGCCGATCCATCAGGTACGCATGGGGTTTCTCGCCAATCTCTGCCACCTTCCCATCTGCCTGACCTCTTGGATGGATTTCCTTTGGGTTCAGGTGATGGGTTCGGCGGCTATCGGCCTGTAATTGACCCTACAGGTGCGTAGGGTTCTTTTGGCCCATTTATATATATTTTTATCATCTTTTCCTAACTGCTTTATGTTTTTTGCAGTGTCGGATTCCAATGAAGTGTATGTTCCACGATGGAACATTCGCCGAGGAACAACCCTTCGCACCCCTGTGGAGTGCGTGGAGTGGGCTCGTCACGCTGCTCCCATGGGTGCGTTGGGGGAAGCCATGGCTAGCTACCAGGAGGGTAGGCTTAGCAATGAGCTTCGGGTTCTCCTGGCCCGGATGCAGCCGCGCGTCGAGCTGCTTTGTCGTGAAAACGACAAGTTAAAAGCAGCTCGCGTTAAGGAAGTAGCTCAGGCGCGGGCTGTCCGGGAGGAGAACCAAAAACTTACCGCAGTGGCTGCGGAGAAGGAGAAGGCCTTCAAGGCCCTCGAGGTTGAAGTTCAGGCTCGACTTGAGGCCCGTTCCAAGGCTGCCCAAGCTGTTAATGAACAGCTTCGGCTGGCTAAGGAAACTGCCAGGAACGCAACCGAGAGGGCCACCAAGGCTGAAGCTGTTGCTGAGCCTCTTCGCGTGGAGAATGAAGAACTTAAAGCCAAATTAGAGGCTCTCCAGCAGGCTCATGATGCCTTGGCGATGGAAGACGCCAAGAAGCTCCAAGAAATCCTGGACCAGAGGGGGGTGCTTGACCATGCTGAGCGTAAGCTGAAGGGCGTCGAAGAGGCTGCGGCTAAAGAAGTGTTGCTTGCCAACCTCAACAAGAGTGAAGCCGATCGCGCCCGAAACGAAGCTCAAGCTGCCCTCCAAGAAGCCCTGGTTGCCAAGGAATGGCTTCTTCGAGAAGCGTTGTCTCAGGTATGTTTTTCTTGTCTTTACGCTTTTCTTTGTAAATAGAAAAGGTTTTGACACTTGTATATTTTCTTGTAGGTTGTGCATCGGGTCTTTGCTGAGACCTCTTACGATGATGCTATGAGCGCAGCCCTCAACGCTTCTCACGAGGATGGGGAAAAGGTCGGCTTCCTGCTTGGTCTAGGGTTCGTTGAGAAAGGCGTCCCGCCATCCAACTTCCCTTTGTACAATGTTGATACTGAAGCTGTTTACGACCAAGCAGTGAATCAGTACGCCGCCTTCCCGCATCCGGTGGTGGAGAAGGTGAATGAAGTTGCTGCTGCTGATGATGGGCTAGCTATCCTTAAGGCTTTCCTTGAACTGCCACGCTCTACTGACGGTGCTGGTCCAAGTGGAAGTGGCCCTGAAGCCTGATCCTGAAGATCCCTTCCCACTGCTAGGATAGATTTAGCTTGTATAGATTTATTTTCTTGTAGGCGGGTAGTTACCCGGCCATTCTTGTAATGAATCTTTGTGAAATATAAATCTTTGTGCGGGTAAGACCGCTTCTTTTATTGGATTCCTTGCTTTATAAACGTTATATGACTTGCATACTTTAGTTTAAATTAGCAATTTTCTAAGTGTTTAGAATAAGTTAACCTTTGAACGTGGTAGATAGGTGTGAAGTTTTGCTTCCTCTTCCGTGATTGTGCGGGTAGGACCGTCACTTGCACGTAGTAGGATGGCTAAACTTTACCATCTGACCTGCGTGTAGGTTTTCCTCATCTTTTGAGGATAAGTTAACCTTTGAACGTGGTAGATAGGTGTGAAGTTTTGCTTCCTCTTCCGTGATTGTGCGGGTAGGACCGTCACTTGCACGTAGTAGGATGGCTAAACTTTACCATCTGACCTGCGTGTAGGTTTTCCTCATCTTTTGAGGATAAGTTAACCTTTGAACGTGGTAGATAGGTGTGAAGTTTTGCTTCCTCTTTCGTGATTGTGCGGGTAGGACCGTCACTTGCACGTAGTAGGATGGCTAAACTTTACCATCTGACCTGCGTGTAGGTTTTCCTCATCTTTTGAGGATAAGTTAACCTTTGAACGTGGTAGATAGGTGTGAAGTTTTGCTTCCTCTTTCGTGATTGTGCGGGTAGGACCGTCACTTGCACGTAGTAGGATGGCTAAACTTTACCATCTGACCTGCGTGTAGGTTTTCCTCATCCTTTTGTTAGAAATTCTGTTTTGAACCGTTCGACGCGCGGTTGTCAATAGGTTAGTGTTCAGTTCCCTTTTTCATGATTCATGCGGGTAGACCGGCACTTTCATTTAATGGGACTGAACTTTTCCCCTTCGACTGACCTGCGTGAAGGTTTGTCGTTTTTTGGGTTTATGCGGGTTTTGCCGCCTTCCCCACGCAACGACTTCACGTAATTATGCGTTGAAAACCGGCATATCCGTGTTGAATAATTTAACCGTTCGACGCGCGGTTGTCAATAGGTTAGTGTTCAGTTCCCTTTTTCATGATTCATGCGGATAGACCGGCACTTTCATTTAATGGGACTGAACTTTTCCCCTTCAACTGACCTGCGTGAAGGTTTGTCGTTTTTTGGGTTTATGCGGGTTTTGCCGCATTTTCCCCACGCAACGACTTTCCACGTATTTATGCGGTGAAAACCGACATTAGTGTTGATATTTCATAAAAATGTAAAATCATCAGCGTCAATGTTTTAAGGAGAATCATTTTCATTAGAAGTGGCTCTTGGCCTTTTCTTTACATATTTGGAATTGATTTACATGCAAACTGTGTAAATGAGCTCCCTTCCATGTTGTTGGGATGGGAGTGCCATCGAGCCGATACGCACCTGGTTCGGGATCTCGTTCTTTACGCAGTATGTAGTCTCCATATTGAAGCTGGAATTTTATTCGTGTTTTCCCCAGCTGGGGTTCTACACGCATGAGCCTGCTCAGCGTTCATTGCGCCACGAGGTGCGCGAGCGTCCCATCTCTGACGAATGCCTCGACCATGTCCTTTACGTCTATGCATTCTTCGGTGTTGTGGCCTTTTGTCCTGTGAAATTCACAGTATTTGCTCCGATCAGCATTGTGGCGATGTCGGATTATTTGAGGCTTTGGCCATGGGAGCTCCTCGGTGGCGAATATCTCGGTGACGCTTTTGGTGAGCGGCGTCCATCTGGAGTTCTTATTTGGCTGTACGTTATCCCTTCCGCCTAACCGATGCTGCAAGCCGGATGAGGTGTCAAAGTTTACCCTCGACTGCCAAATGCCTAGCTTCCGCTTTTTGTTTAATCGGGCGGTAAGGACGTTGTCTTCCCTTGTTTTCTGGGTGTAGAGGTTTGTGTTCTGTGGGAGATCTCTACCCAGTTGCTTCTCTGTTTCCGCAAAGGGTTTAGCTGCTGTCATGATGGCATCCCATGTGGATGGCATGCCATCTTTACCCGTTAAGGTGCGGATGAGCTCTGGGTCGTTCGCGCCCTGAATAAAGGCAGCGCGAACAAGATCTTCGCTAATGTTACCCAGACTTAGCTTCTTCGAGTTGAAGCGAGTGATGAAGTCTAGCAAAGATTCATCTTTTTCTCGAATGCACTTGAGGATTGTCCATTGCTCCTCGGTGTACTTTCTTTGCTGGCTGAAGTGTTGGCTAAACTTCTGTTGGAAGTCAGCCCAGTCGTAGATGTGGTTGACCGGTAGACGATCGAACCACGCTCTAGCATCCCCGACCAGTGTCATTTGGAACATGTAACACCATGTAGGTTCCGTCCAACTACTGACGGTTGCCCCGCTATGAATCTGTTCAAATGATCATCTGGGTCGAATATACCATCATATGTGCCTATGCTGGACATTTGTTTGGCACTTTTTGGGGCAATTGCTTCCGCAATGTCCCTTGCAAATTTGGACGTTCCCGCATTTGCAACGTTCGGTCTGAATGTCTTGGAGAAGTCTCGTGGACTTCCACCTATGCTTTTTGGTTTGAAGGCTTGTCCAAAATGCCTTCTCGGTTGGGAGTCCGTTTCCTTACGCTTCCCTTTTGCCCTATGGCGAGGGTTCGCGTCGGAGTCGGATTCCTCCGAGTCATCCAAGTAATCTTCGAATTCGTCAGCCTGTTGGACGGAACGCAAGCGTTCGTCCAACTCAGCTTGGAATTCCCTCTGACGTGCCTCCGCCCATGCCTTAACTTCATCGAGTGTTTGGCGGGGGAGTCTTGTTCGTTTCTCTAACTGGGTATCGGTGAATCCCAGTGAGCGATTATTTACTGCACTTACCCCAGCTTGGGTAGCTGGGGTAGTGTTCGTAAAATTTACTTCACTTGCCCCGGCTTGGGTAGCCGGGGTAGTGTTTGTAAAAACTGTGTTGCCGGTATTCCCCCCAGTAGCTGGGGTTGTGGTTACCGGAGTTTCTTTAACCATCTTAGAAGTTTGAAAAAACCGGAGAAAAATGGAGTTCTAGCTTTATGCACGGATGGCGCCAATGAAGAAACACTAACCGAACCCCGGGCAGATTACTGGTAACCTGGGGGTTAGATAGATGTTTCCCACGAGGGGTTAGACCCTGAGAAGATGGTTCTTCTGATAACCTGCAAAACAGACACCGTAAGCTTGTCACTGAGAAGGGGGGGGGGGGGGGGTTCCTCCTTGTGACCACCCTCCGGCGTGAGAATCAGACTAGATTGCTCTTTAAATATAAGTGTATATTAAGAGATTGCTAGAGCAGATATCAGGTATAATATGATGATACAAGATAAGATGAGATGGTCATACCATTTGTGGTATTTATAGCCGAAGGTAGGTTTCCAAGGAGGTGTGGCCGGCTGCAACAGTGTTCCTGTTCCACCAACAGTGGCCTACGCACGTGCCCTGCTGGTAGTTGGTGGGTAGGCAGCGGCTGATAGTGACCAGGCCTGCTGTGTACTATTCCCTTTCCACCAACTGCCGGCTACGCACGTGGTATGGCAGTAGTTGGTGAGTAGGCAGCGGCTAATAGTGACACAGTACAGGAGCATGCTGCTCGCCATACTGTGTCAGTAAGCTGTCGTATCTTTAGTCAGATCTTTTTCCCATACCTCGTCAGGTACAGTACAGAAGATCTTCCTGTATCGTACGGACTGGCTTATTTGGGCGGGAGTATTCCCCCTCCCGCCCTTGTGCGGGATAGTTCCCGGCTTCGCTCATTCCTTCAGGTGACACTGAGTGATTGAGAGCTAAGTGCCTTGTGCGTGTAGCCTTGCTGCGCGGGTGGCCTTCCCTGATGGCTTGTATCCGAGGCTGCGGGGACAGGCGGAGTCCTTCACCATCGGGAGGCATTTCCTGCGGGACCAGCTTGCGTACTGCGCGTAAGGACGTCACGTCTCTGAGCATGGTTGGTCCTGCGGATCCAGTTGGTTTCTGCGCAGACGTCCCTCTTCAAGGTGAGTCTTGCGGGTCCAACTGGGCTCTGCTGGGACCTACCTCTTCAGTAGATGAACGACGAATTGACGATTCGATTATGAATCAAAATGAAGACGAAATTAGAGTTTAATTATTCAATTAACCATCCATTGATGAAGAGCACATTTAATTGTGAACGGTGTATAGCTTGTGACGATGGTGGAAACTGGAATGTTTAAAAGGCCCTGCTCTATTAATGATGTATTGAATGATTGTAACGGATGGGTTGAATGATTGTATTGAAACTTGAAAGGGCCGGATTGAGGGATAGTTGCCGGAGCATTTAATTTAAAAGTAATATAGATAGTTGATTTTTTTTAATTAAATCCCCATATGTCTCATTTAAAAGAAATACCTAAGATTATTTGTTACATTTTGTAATCAAAATACATATTAGCAATACGAATATCTTTAACATCAAGTATAAAATGCATATATGCAATTTTTTTAATTTGTAATATCTTTTAGTTTTCATCTGAATTTAATCAAAATACATACTAGAAGAACAAATATCTTTAACATCAAGTAAAATGCATATATGCATTTTTTTTTTAATTTATAGTATCTAACTGTGCTTTTACATATGTGTAACATTCTTTTCTACATATACGTCGGTTAAGTATTTGCATATACGTAAATGTTCAACATAACATGTAAATAAACTATTTACATATACGTAAATATATAGAATATGAAATGTTATATCATTAAGCTAAATTTAAACTACTTACAACACTGAAGTATTGAAAATAAAAGCTCCATCTCCAAAATGTAAATTATATATTTTCAATCAAATTATTGATTTGAGAAAAATTTGAAAGTATCCACATTTTTTAGAGATTAGTGAAGAAAAGTGGTCGGTTACAAAATGAATGGTGGTTGACTTCCAATAACCCCATTATCTTTAAATTAATCTTCATGATCTCTTATATATTTACAAAACTGTCATAATGTGTTTTAGCCATTGATTAAATCAACAAATGGTTGAGATGGGTTCTTAAAGTTCTTACAAAATTGATTAGTTCTCGAATGATACTATATATATATATATATATATATATATATATATATATAAACACACACCATAAATAGCGAAAGGTATTTGGCACACAGACAAGCATAAATAATTATCTCAATCTTCCACCAAGCTTTAAGTTAAAGGGAAGCCGTGCCCTTACCTCACCATGCCCATAACAGAAAATAAATTATAAAATACTCATCCCCTTGTGTTTACCCAAAAGTTAATATTTTCACACACATAGAAAACTCTTTACCTATACTATTACAATTTAATTATTTTCACACACATAATTTGAACACATCAAAGATCTAGAGACTGATAGACACTTTATCCAAGACTACTATCCAACTATACATCTAAATGAAAGAGGCATGCATGCAGCAGGATAAACAGCACTGCTTCATCGCATTGTTAATTTAGCCTTACCCAAGAGCCCAAGAATATAAGATCAAGCATTTTAAGTATTAGTTAAATCAAATAAACATAATTTTACTTTATAGTTATTTGACTATTTCTTTGTCATTACATAAATATATATAATCCAATTACTACTTGTGATCAGATAATATATATATGCATGATACAGTTAGCTCACTACCCGATTAATTCGTTCAAATCACACTACAAATTAACAAAAATCCTAGCATAGCTGAAGCTAAACATTTTTATAGCATAAATCATATATCAAATTACTAAACTACCCTCCATCCTCCACACAGCCACCAAAAAAGAAAGAAAATAAACATTCACCTAAGCAACTCCATAGAGTGATTATTAGCACCAAGATGGCTCATGGTGGTGGTAGGATAACATCCAACAATATTGTTAAACCCCGGTGGCGGTGGCGGAATACGGCCGCCACCTACACCCGCAGCTTGTTCCAAAGACTGAACTTGTTTTTTCAAGAACTTCATGTAATGAGCAGCCTCATCCAACATGGAAGCAGTGTCCATTTTAGTACCACCAGGAACTAATCTCTGAAGGATCCTAATCCTCTGGCTGATCCTCTCTCGGCGATGCCTCGCCGCCACACTCTGCGGGTCGTTTGATATCTTAACATTCCGTCTCTTGGGCGCCTTAATGGACTCCGGGTCTATATGCACGGGCTGCAACGCCGCCATGCGGAATATCATCTCCCGCATCGCCTCCACCGACTCCGGTTTCTGCTGAAACCATGTTCCCAGAGGTGGTGGATAACGGTAGGTAGCTGGTGGTGGTTGAGGGTGGCTGTTGGCGGAGATTCCGCCGGAGAATTGCATGATAGGTGATTCGGAAAGATCCTGGAAAGGAAGAGGGAATTGTGGGTCATGATCCATCATGAGAGGCATCATCTCCATTTGATATGATGGTAATTTGGGTTGTAAGGAATTAGGGTTTTTGTGAGAGTACAGTACTCATGAAGGAATTATATGCAAGTGGAAGGGGTATAAATAATACTAATGTTTGTTTTCAACCTTGAAGCCTAACAGTTTTACTAGGGTTCGTATTTATTGCTACAGCAGATAATAAATCAGATATTTATTATTTGTGTTTGCATGTGAATTTTCAATTTTGGTATGTATAATATAAAAAGAAAACCTTTAAATGGAAATTGCATGATTATTTTAACACTACATAATCTTCATTTTAACTTTTGTCTTAGTTATTTGAATTAGGGATGAGCTTCGTATCGTACTGAAACCGATCCCGATCTCGATCCTGAATTTCTTAAAATTTTAGCACTACTGATCGATACTGAAAATTCCTGATTCTATATCGGTTCATAGACAAAAATTTGGTAATTAAATATCAGTATTGAACAGTACCGATTCTGAAACCTCAAATAGCTGGTACCGAATCAGTACATGTTTCAGTAGCCAGTACCGGCCATTTGCTCATCTCTAATTTGAGTTATATGCATATAATTAAGTATATAACTCTTGCTTCGATGTAACAAGTGCTCAATGCTCATGTCACTACTTTAGTATGAAGCAATAATTAATATAAGTTTATACGTATACATTAATAAATGTATATGCATAGGCATGTATGTATCAAGGGAAAATCAAAAACAAAAGAAAGGCAAATGGACTAAGACGACTCAGAAATTAATTTTTCAAAACTAGACGTCACCAATGAAAAATGGACACAGCCTCTTAATTAGAAGACTACTAGACAACAACTAAGTCTAATACTAATTAAATCCTATGAAAAAGGACTTGCCATCATGACAAACTGGAATGTACACGTCACAAGAGGAGACTAAACTAATGCTAAGGGCCAATTAAGACAGTGGCAAACATGCCAGAGGTAAGGCCGATTTACTGCCTATAGGTTCATTGGAGCCGACCCAAGTCCAGCAGGCACCATATATAGTTACCCAGACGTTAAAAATAGGCTTTTGTTTCCCTATTTTGAAGATTTTTCAGTGGATTAATAATAAGCTTAATATTGTACATGATGTTAATAAAAGTGATTAATCAACTGTATAAACTCGATTATTTCACTAAATCCTAAAATCGGTTTTAATTAGGGTTTGAATGCAGTTAGAAAGATATATTTACATATAATCATGTAAATTTTGAAGTTTGAAGTTAACTATACATTATATAATTAATAAGAACCTTTTTTTCATATGATTTGAACATACACTTTAAACTCAAGCGTAGAAATTGTGACAAAAATTATTTCATATTAAAATCGATAATATAAGTGGAATGTGGTGAATGAAGACAGTGAATTTGGAAGGGTGTGATGATAAACCATTCTTGTTCTTTCATGGCCCATTCTAGCTGCATCATTTTAACGCAATCCTTTTAACTAACTAGACTTTGGATTATATAATGAATTGAAGTTAGGGTTCATTTCCACAAAGGTTGTTACACAAAGGAATGGCTACACTATCTCGGGTTGTAGTTTAATTGCTCAAGAAACAAAGGAACACTGGGGAAGATCAAACTCTTTAATCCACACACATGATGTGTTTATGCTATGACCTCACACCATCTTTTCATGAAAAAAAAAAAGACGACACATAAAACCCCGGTGTCATCGCTCAAACAACCCAACTATCGTACACTAAGAGACAAAAAAAATGGATAAATGCAAAAAGAGAATTAGGTCATAATTAAGACATGATTACTAACCAGCTGTGTTTATTCATCTATTGTTTGATCTATGTTGCACATTCTAGATAATAGACAAATTTATTTCTTCATATGTGGTTGTAATATGAGTAAGAGACAACCACAATAGATGAAAGGTATATTTTAAGGGAGTCGTGTGAAAAAAAAATCTCGACTATTTTGTTTATTCATTTACTATGATGTAGATTCTACTTCATTCATATTCAGAATTCGATTTTACACTAGTTGTTTCTTTATAAAAAATGAGATTCTTTCTACATGTTTAATATTATAATATTATGATTTTAATTAATTAAATTAATAAATTAAATTAAAAGTTAATGGGTGAGATTGACGTTGCTTTAAAAGTGAAATAACATATATAGTAGCTCACTAAGACAAATACTAATTTAAGTTAATTTCAAATTGTATGTTATATACAATGTTAAATACACTACATCAAATTAGATATATGGTGGTGACTTATGGGTTGAAAAAGCCTACAGTGACAACCATCGTCACTGTTATAATTTTTAATTATGATATAAGTGATTAGAATAGACAAATACTATTTATGGGTTGTGGCGACGACATGTAAATGCGATAGGTTGAAAAAGCCTACAGTGACAACCATCGTCACTGTTATAATTTTTAATTATGATATAAGTGATTAGAATAGATCTTGTTTACATAGCATATCCTACCTAATATATTTTATATGACCATGATCTATCTAATACTTCCTTTGTACCGGTCAAAATGTCTTAGTTTGAAAAATACAAAGTTTAAGTTTGATTGAATGATTAATTTTTTTCCTAACCAAATGACAATAATGCCTTTGAAAAATAGGTCCATCATATTGTTTATTAATGCTAGTTGTGTGTGCTTAAGGGTAAACTTGAAAATTGGCTAATAAATTTTGAAAGTGGACATTTGTAATGAGACAAATAAAAAAGAAAATATGGACAATTTTAATGGGACGGGGGGAGTAATATATATGGATATATTAGTAAAACTTAAATTCTTTTATTAGTTGAAAATAAGGTCTAGGTTATTGTTAAAATCTAAAAAGTGAAAAATGAAATGACGTGAATGGAAGCAACAAAGGGTGAAAAATTAAATGGAAGGGTGTTGGTGTGGGCAAGTTTGAAAATTGAAAGTGTTGTGATTGCTTTAAGAAAACCCCACTATCACATGCCATGTGTGTGGACCAATAGCGACTCATATCTAAATTATAAATTTACCTAAAGAAGTTTGACAAAGTCCTACATATAAATAATATCGAGCAGAAAAATGTGTTTCTCATTAATATAAACCTTAAGTATCCATCCACACATGCTCCTATCTATATATGTTTACACTACTTTAGTTTTCTCTCTCGACATGTATGAATAAAATGTTTTATCCATGTAGGTTATAAATTAAAAAAATTACTACTTTGTTATGTGCTGATTTAGTGCAATGAAAATCATTAATATGAATTTTTTTTTTTTTTTGAAGTCAACTCAAACGACTTCCTCTCAAGCTAGAAGCCTAGAACCACCTCTTCACACACCGGCTCTACAAGATCTCTTGTTTCCATCAACATTTGTTTTTTGTGAATCTATATGAAGAAACACTAGGTGACCCGGTACAGATTATAGATAATCTGGGGGTTAAGTAATGTTTCCCACGGATGAGGTCTAGCTGAGAAGGCTGTTCTTCAGGAGACCTGCAAAACAAACACCGTAAGCTCGTCACTGAGAAGGGGGGGTTCCTCCTTGTGACCACCCTCCGGCGTGAGAATCAGACTAGGTTGCTCTGAATATAAGTGTATATTAAGAGATTGCTAGATAACTGGATAGCAGATGATCTTACCATTCCGAGATGTTGGAGTATTTATAGCCGAAGGTAGGTTTCCAAGCAGGTACAGCCGGCTGAATAGTATTCCTGTTCTACCAACAGTGGACTATGCACAGGCCATACTGGTTGGTGGGTAGGTTACGGCCAACAGTGACAAAGTCGGCTGCACTATTCCACCAACTGTAGATTATGCACGTCCCACCTACTGTGGATTGTACGCAGGCCATGCTGGTTGGTGAAAAGGTTACGGCCAATAGTAACACTATTCCACCAACTGTAGGCTGCGCATGTCCCACAGTAAGGGTTGGTGAGTAGGCAGCGGCTAATAGTGACAAACAGTACTAGAGGGTGCTCCTCCTCGCACTGTTGTCGGTGAGCTGTCACCCTGTGATTGGCTCATGGGTTGTTCTGGTCAGATCGTCTGTCCTATCCATACCTTGGTAAGTATAGTACAAAAGATCTTTCAGAATCATACAGACTGGCTCATTTAGGCGGGATTGTTCCTGCCTTGCTCATTCCTTCATGTGACTACTAAAGTATCTATTGTCTTGTGCGTGTAGCCCTGCTGTCTGCGGGTAGCCTTCCCTGATGGCTTGTATCCGCAACTGCGGGAACAGGCGGGGTACTTCACCATTGGGAGGCTTTCCCTGCGTGTACAGCTTGCGTACTGCGCGTAAGGTTCTATGAGCATGGTGGGTCCTGCGGGAGCAGATGGTCTTTGCGCCGACGTCCCTGTTCAAGGTGAGTCTTGCGGGACCAACTGGGCTCTGCTGGGACCTACCTCTTCATGGCGCCATCCGTGCATAAAAGCTAGAACTATTTTAGTTTTTTCACAATTTCTGAAGAAATGGTTAACGTTACTCCGGTTCAAAGGCCAGTAACCGACCAAGAAACCCCGGTAACAACCCCAGCAACTGGGGGGAACACCGGTGGTTATACAATCCTTACGAACACTACCCCGACTACCCAAGCCGGGGCAAGTGGAGTAAATATTCCATTGGGGTTCTCCGATACCCAACTGGAAAAACGAACGAAGGTTCCTCGCCAAACACTAGATCAAGTGAAGGCGTGGGCCGAAGCACGGCAAAGAGAATTCCAAGCCGAATTGGACGAACGCTTGCGTTCAGTTCAACAGGCTGACGAATTCGCCAGTACTCGCCAACACCTCAATATGAGCAGTGACTGCGAGTACTCTGACGACGAGTTGGAGTCCGACACCGACGCGAACCCTCGCCATAAGGCGAAAGGGAAGCGTAAGGAAACGGACGTCCAACCAAAAAGGAATTTTGGGGAAGCCTTTAAACCAATTGTGGAGAGAAACCCGCGTGACTTTTCCAAAACCTTTAGACCAACTGCTACAAATGCAGGGAAGTCAAAGTTCGCAAGGGACATTGCGGAAGCAATCGCCCCGAGAAGTGCCAAACAAATGTCCAACATTGGCACTTATGATGGTCTATCCGACCCAGACGACCATTTGAACAGGTTCATTGCGGGGGCTACCGTCAGCAACTGGACGGAACCCACGTGGTGCTACATGTTCCAGATGACTCTGGTCGGAGCGGCCAGGGCATGGTTCGATCGTTTACCGATCCACCACATATATGACTGGGCGGACTTTCAGAACAAGTTCAGCCAGCATTTCAGCCAACAGAGGAAGTACACTGAAGAGCAGTGGACGATCCTTAACTGCGTGAGAGAGGAGGATGAATCTCTACTAGACTTCATCACTCGCTTCAACTCCAAAAAGCTTAGTCTCGGCAACATAAGTGAAGATCTGGTTCGCGCCGCCTTCATCCAAGGCGCAGAATACCCAGAACTTATCCGCACATTGACGGGTAAGGATGGCATGCCATCAACTTGGGATGCCATCATGACGGCGGCAAAGCGCTTTGCCGAGACGGAAAAGCAACTGGGAAGGGATCTTCCCCAGAGTACACACCTCTACACGCAGAGGACCAGAGAGAACAATGTCCGGATCGCCCGGCAGAACAAAAAGAGGAGGCTAGGTATTTGGCAGTCAAGGGTAAACTTTGACACCTCATCCAGCTCTCGCCCTCTTGTTGGCGGAAGGGACAACACACACCCTTCAAACCGAAAACACCGGTGGACGCCACTCACGAAGAGCGTCACGGAGATATTCGCCACGGAAAAATTGCCATGGCCTAAAGCCCCATTGATCCGGCAGAAACCTAATGCGGATCAAAGCAAATCCTGTGATTTCCACGGGACAAAAGGTCATGGTACTGAAGAGTGCACATCCTTGAAGGATATTATTGAGACATTTGTCAAGGATGGAAGGCTTGCACATCTTGTGGCATCGATCAGGAAGGGAGGAAGGAATGACAACCGGTACAGAGGTAACGGACGAAAGCCCGTCGATATCAGCATCAACATGGTTCATGGCAAGGTCAGGGGAAGAAAAAGACGGGTGGCAGAACCATGCGCGTGGAAGGAAGCTGAGGTGCGCTTCCCGCGAGTGCCAGGAGGCCCCAGCAAAGAAGGCCCCATCGTCATCAGAAGCCAGCTGGGGCACTACATCACTTCACGCACTCTTGCTGACAACGGCGCTTCGTCGACAGTGATGTACAGACAGTTATTTGATAAGCTGGATGATGAAGACAAAGAACGCTTGGAAACGGTCTACGCTTCAATGGAAGGGTTTGACGGAAGTACAGAAACACCCCTGGGTATCCTATCTTTCCCCGTTACTCTTACTGATGGGAATCATTCACGCACAGAAGACGTGGATTTTGTCGTGATGAAAAAGCCACATCATACGTACGACATCCTATTCGGAAGAGACGGGATGGCAAGATTCAACGCCGTGGTATCTTCAGTCCATGGCATGATGGGATGGCCAACTGCTGAGGGTGTAGCAATGATCTCTGGCATTCCCCAGGTATGCATTGCATCTGTTTCATCTAAACCCAAACCGAAAAAGGCTAAACCAACCATCACTGAACCAGAAAAATGGGCCTTCAATGGCAAATACCCCGACCAGGCCGTTACCATTGGACCAACAATCGTTGATCCCACCCGCACCTTACTCAAACGCTTACTGCAGAAAAACGCTGACATCTTTGCGTGGGCACCAGCTGACATGACTGGTGTACCCCGAAGTAAGGCGGAGCATAAGCTCAAGTGCGATCCAGCTGTTACGCCAGTCGTACAAAAGCGCAGAGTAATGGGGCCTGAACAAACTAACGCGTGTAGAACCCAAGTCAAGGAACTCCTTGACGCAGGCATCGTACGCGTTAGTAGATATCAAACATGGGTTGCAAATCCCGTAATGGTACCGAAGAATGACAAACAATGGCGCATGTGCATAGATTTCAAAGATTTGAACAAAGCATGCCCCAAAGATTGTTATCCGTTACCAGAAATTGATCTCAAAGTGGATTCGTTGGCACCATTTCGCCTTAAATGCTTCTTGGATGCGTATAAGGGGTACCACCAAATCCACATGGCCATTGATGACCAGGACAAAACCGCATTTCGGACGCCCGATGGTACATTTTGTTATAAAATGATGCCATTCGGACTTAAGAATGCAGGGTCCACGTACCAACGACTAATGGACAAAGAGTTTCATGCCCAAATCGGGAGAAACTTGGAAGTCTATATGGATGATTTGGTCATCAAAAGCCTCGAGCCAGAGGTGATGTTGAAAGACATTGAAGAAACTTTCAACACGCTCCGAAAGATAAACATGAAGCTCAACCCGAGCAAGTGTTCATTTGGGATGGAAGAAGGGAAGTTCTTGGGAGTCATTGTTACTAAAGATGGCTTTAGAGCGAACCCTGAAAAGGTCGAAGCCATTGTTAAAATGGAATCACCTACCACCATCAAACAGGCTCAGACACTGAATGGACGACTAGTCGCACTTAATCGCTTCTTGGCAAACCATGCAGATAAGTCGTTTCCTTTCGTGTCAACATTGAGAAACTGCTTGAAGAAAACGCACTTCCGCTGGACACCAGAAGCGGAAGCAGCTTTTCAGGAGATTCGGTCACGCCTGATCGAACTCCCAACACTTACAGCACCACAAGCGGGAGAGGAGTTAATCCTATACCTTTCCGCAACAGATAGAGCAACCGGGGCAGTCCTGCTAGTAGAACGAAAGGGCATCCAGATGCCAATCTATTATGTTAGCCGTGTACTAACAGACGTAGAAACCCGGTACTCTACCCTCGAAAAATTAGTCTTAGCACTTATACATGCTTCACGCAGGTTAAGACGATATTTCCAGGGCCACCCAATCACCATTCTCACCAACTTCAAACTCTCAAACGTTCTAGGCAAACCCGAATTATCGGGACGTCTAGCCAAATGGGCAATTGAATTGGGAGAATATGCAATTAAGTACAAGCCAAGACCAGCCATAAAAGGCCAGGTCTTGGCCGATTTTATTGCAGAAGTCCCCGCTTCAAGGGAGAAAGAGTGCCAGGAGGAGGCTCAACCCTCCCCAGCACAGGACGTCAATGATGTCTGGCGACTCTACACTGATGGAGCAGCCAGTAACGAGGGTTCAGGCGCAGGGTTAAAATTAACCAACCCAGCAGGCCAAGAATATACTTACGCTATTCGGTTGGATTTTCCAAGTACGAATAATGAAGCCGAATATGAAGCATTCTTGGCCGGTTTGAGAATTGCGCGTAAGATGGGAGTGAAAAACTTGGAAGCCCACGTGGATTCCATGCTGGTGGCCAACCAAATAAATGGGACGTACACGGCTGTGAACGACACCATGGCCCTGTACCTCGCCCAGGCAAAAACCCTTATGCGTGATTTTAGTGATTGTAAAGTCATACACGTCAAGCGCAGCGAAAACAAATCTGCGGATGCGTTAAGCAAGCTTGCATCACTAGCCTTCACCCACTTGGGAAAGGACATCCGCATTGAACTCCTCGAAGCACCATCAGTCCCGCACAAGGAAATTTGTGTCATCCAAACCAGTACAGAAACGTGGATGACACCAATAATAAATTACCTTGCAGCAGGAATACTACCAGAGTCAAAAACACAGGCAAGAAAACTACGCTGTAAAGCACTGAATTATCAACTCGTCAATGACGTCCTTTACAGACGTAACTTTCTTGGCCCACTCTTGAGATGCGTGGACAACCAAGATGCCGACTACCTCTTAAGGGAAGTACACGAAGGCATCTGTGGGGTACACGCAGGTCCCCGCGCTGTTGTAGCCAAGTTAAACAACGCGGGATACTTTTGGCCGGGGATGCATACGGATGCACTGGCATACATCAGAAAATGCAGGTCTTGCCAGCTTTACGCACCTAACACGCATCGCCCAAAAAACGAACTGGTTCCAGTCACTTCTTCGTGGCCATTTCAGAAGTGGGCCATCGATGTGACAGGCCCATTTCCTATAGCAGCAGGAAATGTTCAGTTCCTAGTGGTAGCCATCGACTACTTCACCAAGTGGATAGAAGCAAAACCTTTAGCCCAAACAACCGCAAAGCATATCAAAAAATTTATTTGGGAATTTATAATTTGTCGTTTTGGACTTCCACAGAATTTGGTGAGCGATAACGGCACCAACTTTGCTGACAAGAAGCTACAGCAGTGGCTGAAAGAACTTCAAATCACCCACACCTTTACCTCAGTGGCACACCCGCAAGGTAATGGTGAGGTGGAAAGAGCAAACAAAAGCATCGTTGATGGCATAAAGAAAAGACTCTCGGAGCACAGATCCGGCTGGGTGGACGAGCTTCCGCACATCCTTTGGGCAAACAGAACGCTGAAGAAGGCCAGTACGGGAGAAACCCCGTTCAGCCTCACTTATGGCACTGAAGCCATGGTCCCGGTCGAAATTGGTCTACCCTCACCAAGGGTCTTGAGTCAGCCAGAAGACAATGATGCAGAAAGACGGTTGGATCTTATGCTAACCGAGGAACGCAGAGACTTAGCCGCAGTGCGTGAAGAGAACTACAAACGACAAATGCAAAAGTACTACAACACGCGGGTAAAACTCTGCAACTTCAAGGAAGGAGACTACATACTGCGTAACAACGAGGCTTCAAACCAAGAGCGCTCAGGAAAGCTGGCCCCGATCTGGGAAGGGCCATACATTATCAAAGAAGTCCTGGGAAAAGGCGCATACCGGCTTGAAAGGCTCGATGGCACTCCTATCCCAAGAACATGGAATGGAGCTCAATTACGCAGATGTTATATGTAGATCAATTCCAAACTTGTAAAGAAAAGGCTTAGAGCCACTTCTAATGGAAATGATTCTCCTTACACAATGTGTTGATAGCCTTGCCTTTAACTTATGAACTTCCCATGTGCCGGTATTCACCGCACCAATGCGTGAAGAAGTAAGTAGTTGCGTGTGGAAGGCGGCAAAACCCGCATAAACAACGCTAAAAATGTTAAAAAGTTCTAAGGAAAACCTACACGCAGGTCAGATGTAAGTTAAGTTTAGCCATCCTTGTAAGTGCAAGTGACGGTCTTACCCGCACAATCACGAACAAGGAAGCAAAACTTCAACCTATCATCTACCACGTTCAAAGGTTAACTTATACTAAAAAATAATAAGGAAAACCTACACGCAGGTCAGATGTAAGTTAAGTTTAGCCATCCTTGTAAGTGCAAGTGACGGTCTTACCCGCACAATCACAAACAAGGAAGCAAAACTTCAACCTATCATCTACCACGTTCAAGGGTTAACTTATTCTGAACACTTAGAAAATTTCAAGGAAAAGATAAGGAAAACTTCCGCGCAGGATAAATGTAAGTTTAGCCATCCTACTAAGTGCAAGTGACGGTCTTACCCGCACAATCATGAAAGAGGAAGAAAAAATAAACTTATAATTTACCATGTCAAAAAGTTAACTTATCTAAGTACTAAAGAAATTGCCAAGTGTGACATTATTTCAACTTGAATATTACAAACATTGCTGGGTATATACCCGCATACAAAAGAAGTAAGAGCAAATATCTACGCTAGTGGTGGAAAGGGATCTTTTGGATCATGCTTCAGGACCACTTCCACTTGGACCCGCACCATCAGCAGAGCAGGACGGTTCAAGGAAAGCTCTAAGGACAGCAAGCCCATCATCAGCAGCAGCAATTTCATTTACCTTCTCCACCACCGGATGCGGGAAGGCAGCATAATGGTTCACTGCTTGGTCATAAATAGTTTCGGTATCCGCATTATACAGAGGGAAGTTGGAAGGCGGAACGCCTTTCTCAGCAAACCCTAGACCAAGCAGAAAGCCGGTCCGTTCCCCATCCTCATGAGAAGCGTCGAGGGCTGCGGTCATAGCATCATCGTAAGAGGTCTCTGAAAAGACCCGACGCACAACCTACAAAGAAAACACAAGTATTAGAACCTTTTCTTACAAAAGAAAAGCGTGAAGATAAAACTAAACATACCTGAGGCAACGCTTCTCGAAGAAGCCATTGGAGGGCAGCTTGAGCTTCGTTATGGGCGCGTTCGGCTTCGCTCTTGTTAAGGTTGGCAAGTAAAACTTCCTTTGCGGCAGCCTCTTCGACGCCCTTAAGCTTCCGCTCGGTGTGGTCAAGCACCCCCCTCTGGTCCAGGATTTCCTGGAGTTTCTTGGCATCTTCCATTGCCAAGGCATCATGAGCGCGTTGGAGAGCCTCTAATTTGGCCTTGAGCTCCTCATTCTCCACACGCAAAGGCTCAGCAACGGCTTCAGCCTTGGCAGCCCTCTCGGTTGCGTTTCGCACAGTCTCCCTGGCCAGCCGAAGCTGTTCATTCACAGCTTGGGCAGCCTTGGAGCGGGCCTCGAGTCGCGCCTGAACTTCAACCTCGAGGGCCTTGAAGGCCTTCTCCTTGTCGGCGGCAGCTGCCGCCAGCTGTTGGTTCTCCTCCCGAAGAGCACGCGCCTCAGATACGTCCTTGGCGCGAGCTGCTTTCAACTTGTCGTTTTCACGACAAAGCAGCTCGACGCGCGGCTGCATCCGGGCTTGGAGAACCCGAAGCTCATTGGTTAGCCTACCCTCCTGGTAGCTAGCCATGGCCTCCCCCAACGCACCATGAGGAGCAGCGTGGCGAGCCCAGTCCACGCAGTCCACAGGGGTACGAAGGGTTGTTCCTCGGCGTATGTTCCATCGCGGAACATACACTTCATTGGAATCCGACACTGCAAAAGAAACAAAGGCAGTAAGGAAAAGATGATAAAAAACAAGGGAAAAAGAAAGGAACCCCATGCACCTGTAGGGTCAATGACAGGCCGATAGCCGCCAAACCCATCACCTGAACCTAAAGGAAATCCATCCAACAGGTCAGGCAGACGGGAAGGTGGCAAAGATCGGCGGGAAGCCCTGCGCGTACCTGATGGTCCGGCCATCGGTGCCGGTGGCGCGGGCATGGTGGCAGCCGCCGTGGTCGCCGTTGTGGTCGCCGCCGTGGTCGCCGCCTCGTAGTCAGCAGCAGCAGTAACCGCCGGCTCTGTGAAGGATGCTGTAAAAATCGCACTCACGGCCGGCGGTGACGTCATCTCAGCTGGAACAGTCTGCTCAGGAGCAACTGAACCAGCGGAAGCAGGCGCGGTCACCTGGGTCGACGCCTCAGGTAGGCTGACCAAGCCTACCGTCATTGGCGGAAGGGTACTCCTCTGCGCTTCACCCTGGAATGTGTCAACATCCACGCCTGCACAAAGAAGAAAGTGTTAGATAAATTTATAGTGATAAATCTACAAAGAAAGAAACTATGATTGTACTTACGGGTTTTCTTGACCCTGAACGTACGGACGGGCGGGGAGGAACCCGATGGAGCCGGCCTCTTGGTACCGATCACCGTCGTCGTCGCTGGATCTCCGGAGGTAACAGTCGTAGCCTCCGGAGCAGTGGTCTCCTCACCACCGGGGTTCCCCGCCACCTCTTCATTATCCGACTCGGAGTCAGATAAAATCACCGGATCAGCTGTGGAGGCCTTCTCCTTCCCTTTCCCGCCGGCAACCCTCTTCTTCCGCACCAACGGAGGAGCATCTGAGGATTCCTCAGAAGACAGGTCGTTAATTCCAGCAGCGGGTACAGCATTGAGGGATTGAGGAAAGAATATCGCCTTACCTGGCCGCCGGTGGCTCAGGATCTCGTGGCCCAGCGGATAGACCTCCACAAACCTGTAACACCCCGACCAAAGGCGGATTATACATCGGGGCGCCACATATTGTTTCATTACTCGTGACACTATTGGGTGTCAATATTTAATAAATACATTCATTCGCGCACGCGCAACGTAAACACAAGATATAAATAAACCAACATAAATCAATATATTATAAATCATAATATTCGAACAGTAATAACTTGTCTTGATACATTTTAATCTAGGTCCAAAAGTAAAAACGTCCTATGTGTCCACAAGCTCCAAAACAGCTACTGCAAACCTGAACATATGTTAAAATAAACGTCAAACACTTGCGTGTTGGTGAGAAATCAAGTTTAATACAATACATAGATGACAATAAATTTGCGCGCAACATGTGTATGTCTGGTTTTCAACAAGGGTGTAATCTGATCGGGACCAACTCTAAGATTCATAAGACTGCCAGTGCTCACAATTGAGCTCACAAACAAGACAAACTGTGCATGTGTAAACAAAAGAGAAAATCATAAAAGATAGTTCTCCCGTGTTCATCTAATGGTACCATGAGAACTGCGGAATAGACCGACAAGACGGTTAATGATCCACACATACAAATAAACAGCCAAGTCTACGTCCTCAACACATGGGATACTGCGCGACTAAAGTTCATAAACAAGTTTAAGACTCTAAGTTTGTATGAACACATGAACATCCCAAAACATTAAAAGCAAAAAGGGATTAGGTACGAGATTACTCACTTGATAAACGATGCGGTGTAAGATAAAGCAAGAACCAACTTTAAACAAGCACAAGTTAACCTATAAATAAGATTATTGTTTTAATGATTTGTTTTAAGTCTTGATTATAAGTTAGCATAATTAATAAGTAAATTATTATATATAATATATATATATTACCGGAAATCAGGGCAGAACAGGAGAGACGAAGGCAGAGAGGAAGACGGCAAAGGGAGCAAGGAGCAAGAGAACAGGAGAGATTAAGTGTTTTGTGTGTGTAGTGTTATGAAAATATTATTATTATTTATAGGAAAACCCTAGGAGACATAATCCCTAGAAAAGGGGAAAAGATCTTTAACAGGATCAAGCAAAAGATATCAAAAAGCATAAGAATCCAAAAGCAAAAGATATCAAAAGATATGGCAGCTGCAGAGGCAAGATAAAGCTGACAGGGAACAGTAAAAAAAGGCATGGGCGGTTCAGATAAAGGTACAGGTTAGGCATGGAAAAAGCAGATCTCCAAAGATAATGTCAGTCACTTTTTCTGCCAACCAATGGGGTTGGTGCGCATGCTGCGCCGAAAGTAACTTTTCAGACATAAAGCAGATTAGGTCAACAGCTCAAAAGAATAAGACAACACAAAAGCAAACGGCTAGATTAGAAGAAAACTCAAAGGGTTTAGCGCGAGAAGGCTGACACAAAAGGTCAAGAGAGCGCGAGCGCGAAGGCAGACAGAACTAACCTTAACGCGTCGCGGAAAGAACTACATTTCTAAGCGCGCCGCGGGAAGAATCACATTTCTTAGCGCGCCGCGGGAGGAACTAAAATTCCTAGCGCGCCGCGGGAAGAACTATAATTCTTCGCGCGTCGAGGGATGAACTACGATCCTTAGCGCGCTGCGAGAAGAACTACAAATCCTTAGCGCGTCGCGGGAAGAACTACCGTTCTTAGCGCGCTGCGAGAAGAATTACAATTCTTAGCGCGCTGCGAGAAGAGTTCGTCTCGCGTATCGCTGAAACAGGTGGTCTTCACGCAGGATTCCTTGTAAGGGGTCTGGCGCGTGGAGCTGCGCAGACAACCTTAGGCGGGAAGGAACAAAGGACAAGCAAAGAGTTTAGAAGAAAAAGAGGGAAACAAGGCTTAAGGGCGGGACGGCGACAAGAGGGAAAAGAAGGCGGAAAGAGAGAAGGAGAGGGACGGGACGGCGGAAAGAAAGAGAGAGAAAGAGGCGGGAAGGAAATTATATATTATTATTAAAAGTAAAATATAAGTATAAATAAATATTAAATCATAAAAGAAAGAGATCGGATAAGGGAAACGGGTACCTGGGTCGGGTCGGATCGGGGCAGATGTCACAGTCTCCCCTACTTTAAGAAATTTCGTCCCGAAATTTATCTCGAAGTAGGTTGCGCAGAGAACAGGTGCGGGTACTTGATCTTCATTTGATCTTCCCTTTCCCATGTAAACTCGGCTCCGCGCTTGGACTCCCAGCGAACTTTAACAATAGGGATACGACTGCGCTTGGTTTGCTTAACCTCGCGATCCATAATCTCAACAGGCTTCTCAACGAAATGCATAGTTTCATCAACTTGAACTTCATCAAGTGGAATGTGAAGGTTCTCGTCAGCTATACACTTCTTGAGATTGGATACATGGAACGTTGGATGCACATTACTGAGCGCGGGCGGCAGGTCAAGTCTGTAGGCAACTTTTCCCACACGCGCGAGAATCTTGAATGGACCAACATAACGAGGAGCAAGCTTACGGAAAAGAAGGCGGAAAGAGAGAAGGAGAGGGACGGGACGGCGGAAAGAAAGAGAGAGAAAGAGGCGGGAAGGAAATTATATATTATTATTAAAAGTAAAATATAAGTATAAATAAATATTAAATCATAAAAGAAAGAGATCGGATAAGGGAAACGGGTACCTGGGTCGGGTCGGATCGGGGCAGATGTCACAGTCTCCCCTACTTTAAGAAATTTCGTCCCGAAATTTATCTCGAAGTAGGTTGCGCAGAGAACAGGTGCGGGTACTTGATCTTCATTTGATCTTCCCTTTCCCATGTAAACTCGGCTCCGCGCTTGGACTCCCAGCGAACTTTAACAATAGGGATACGACTGCGCTTGGTTTGCTTAACCTCGCGATCCATAATCTCAACAGGCTTCTCAACGAAATGCATAGTTTCATCAACTTGAACTTCATCAAGTGGAATGTGAAGGTTCTCGTCAGCTATACACTTCTTGAGATTGGATACATGGAACGTTGGATGCACATTACTGAGCGCGGGCGGCAGGTCAAGTCTGTAGGCAACTTTTCCCACACGCGCGAGAATCTTGAATGGACCAACATAACGAGGAGCAAGCTTACCCTTCTTCCCAAAGCGGACAACACCTTTCCAAGGCGACACTTTGAGGAGAACAAGATCACCAACTTGAAATTCGAGAGGCTTCCGCCTACGATCTGCGTAACTCTTCTGTCGGCTTCTAGCAGTCAGCAGATGATCACGGATCTTGGCGATTTTATCGGTTGTCTCTTGAACAAGTTCGGGTCCTGTGATTTGAGTTTCACCCACTTCGTTCCAACAAATCGGGGAGCGGCACTTACGACCGTAAAGTGCTTCAAATGGGGCCATACCGATACTGGAATGATAGCTGTTATTATAAGAGAACTCAATCAAAGGCCGGTGCGAATCCCAATTACCTCCAAAATCAAGAACACAAGATCGGAGCATATCCTCAAGAGTTTGAATAGTTCGCTCAGACTGTCCGTCAGTCTGAGGATGATATGCCGTACTCATGTCCAAGCGAGTTCCTAGCGCAGATTGGAGAGATTTCCAGAAGCGAGATATA
This sequence comes from Bidens hawaiensis, assembly GCF_021521415.1. Classification (NCBI taxonomy): domain Eukaryota; kingdom Viridiplantae; phylum Streptophyta; class Magnoliopsida; order Asterales; family Asteraceae; genus Bidens; species Bidens hawaiensis. The sequence goes on from NW_027500524.1 coordinate 66,975, forward strand.
AAACGGCCATCGCGATCGGATATGATGCTCAAAGGAGTGCCATGGCGGCAGACAATTTCCTTGACATAAAGTTGCGCGAGTTGCTCAACACGGTAGTTTTCACGAATGGGCAGAAAGTGAGCAGACTTAGTCAAACGATCCACTATTACCCAAATGCTATCATGTTTGCTTGCTGTCAAAGGTAACTTGGTAATAAAATCCATCGCTATACTTTCCCATTTCCACGTAGGAATTTCTGGTTGTTCGAGCAAACCAGATGGGCGTTGGTGTTCAGCTTTCACTTTAGAACAAGTCAGACATTTAGCTACGAACACAGCAATATCCTTTTTCATACCGGGCCACCAATAAGTAATGCGCAAATCCTTGTACATCTTATCAGCGCCAGGATGAATAGAATATCGAGATTTATGCGCTTCACTCAGGATATCAGCGCGAAGATTCTCATCAAAGGGAATCCAGATGCGATTAAGATAACAGAGAATTCCACTCAGATTGGGCACAAAATGCGCTTCCGCGCCACACGCTAACTCGGCGCGAAGGTTACCATTACTGATGGATGCGCGCTGCGCTTCACGAATACGCGATTCAAGGTTGCTTTGAATCGGCGCAAAGTGAAGATGCGTGCGCGGCAAGATACAGTTAAGCTGGCAGGGTTTTCGGCTGAGCGCATCGGCTACCACATTAGCCTTACCAGGATGATACCGGATCTCACAATCGTAATCGCTGATGAGTTCGTTCCATCGGCGTTGCCTCATGTTGAGTTCCTTTTGATCAAAGATATGCTGAAGGCTTTTATGGTCAGTGTAAAGGATACACTTAGTACCATAAAGGTAGTGTCTCCAGATCTTCAAGGCAAAAACAACTGCACCAAGTTCGAGGTCGTGAGTTGTATAATTCTTTTCATGAACCTTAAGTTGCCTTGATGCGTAAGCGATAACCTTGCCTCGTTGCATAAGAACACAACCGAGACCTTGGTTGGATGCATCGCAATACACGACAAAATCATCATTACCCTCAGGTAGCGCAAGAACAGGAGCTTCACACAACAATCGCTTGAGCGTTAGAAAGGCTTCTTCTTGCTTCGAGCCCCAAATATACGGTTTACCTTTGTGCGTTAGAGCTGTTAAGGGCAAAGCGATCTTCGAGAAGTTCGAAATGAAGCGCCGGTAATAACCAGCTAAGCCCAGAAAGGAACGGATCTCGGAAGGAGAGGATGGCGTAATCCAGTTCTTGATTGCTTCAATTTTGGATGGGTCGACATGAATACCCATCTTGTTCACAACATGGCCAAGAAACTGTACTTCATCAGACCAGAATTCACACTTGGAAAGCTTAGCATAGAGCTGCTCGGCTCTAAGCTTTTGCAATACCAATCGGAGATGTTGCTCATGCTCGGCCTTGGTCTTAGAATACACCAGAACATCATCGATAAACACAATCACGAATTTATCCAAGAAAGGCCTACACACCCGATTCATTAGATCCATGAAAACGGCGGGTGCGTTGGTTAGACCGAAGGACATGACCAAGAATTCAAAATGGCCATAACGAGTTCGAAAAGCAGTCTTCGGAACATCTTCATCGCGGATGCGCAACTGGTGATAGCCAGAGCGGAGATCAATCTTCGAGAAACAGGAGGCACCTTGGAGTTGATCAAAGAGGTCGTCAATACGCGGTAAAGGATACCGGTTTTTAATGGTGAGTTTGTTCAACTCGCGGTAATCAATACACATGCGGAACGATCCATCTTTCTTTTTAACGAACAACACCGGAGCACCCCAGGGCGAAGAGCTAGGGCGAATGAATCCTTTAGCAGTCAACTCTTGAAGTTGACTTGCCAATTCTTGCATCTCAGCGGGTGCAAGACGATAAGGAGATTTAGCTACGGGGGAAGCACCAGGGACAAGATCAATACGGAACTCGACTTCACGAGCGGGAGGGATACCAGGAAGATCATCAGGAAAAACTTCAGGGAAATCACGCACAACAGGGATATCGCGAAGCTTCTTTTCTTCAGCAGGTTTAACCACATGGGCTAAGAATGCAACACACTTCTTCCGCATAAGCCTTTGGGCTTCGGCGCAAGACATAAGCTTAAGACCGCGGGAGGGTTTTTCGCCGTAGATGTGAAGATCACCGTTTTCTCGAGGTATGCGAATCATCTTCTTGGCGCAAATAACTTCGGCGCGATTATTCGAGAGCCAGTCCATACCAATAATAACATCGAAACTTCCAAGAGGCATGGGGATGAGATCGATCAGAAAATCGTTTTCGTTAAGGTTAAGCGTGCAATCTTTAATCACCGAGTTAATTAAAATAGTTTCGCCGTTAGCCAATTCAACTGAAAAATCTTCTTTTAAATCGTTGCGCGGTCGCGCAAGCTTCTGCTCGAAGGCGCGAGAGATAAAACTTCGATCGGCGCCAGTATCAAAAAGTACAGAAGCATAAAATCCGTTAAGCAAAAATGTACCATTAACTACGTCATTATTCGCTTGCGCTTGGTGCGCGGTTATATTAAAAGCTCGTCCACGCGTTACTTGGTTTGAAATCTGGTTCACCGGATTCGCTTGTGTGATTTGCACTTGTAGCCTTGGGCACGCGTTCCGGAAATGACTGGGATCACCGCAGTTAAAGCACGATCTGGGTCGTGGGTTTTGGTAGGTTGGTTGTGGGTTCTGCGGGTAGACTGGTGGTGTTGGCGCAATTGGATTGGCGAGAAGGACTCTACAGTTTTCAGCAGTGTGACCAGTACGGCCACATCGGTTACAAAGTCGACACGGGGTTTGGGTTGGGTGGTGAAATCTACAGGTTGGGCAAAAGGGATGGTTTCCTGTGTAAGGTTTCTTAGTTGGCGGGGCAGGGAGTGCGGGATTGGTTAGGGCATAGTTGTGGACTACAGGAGGTGTTGGGTAGGCTGACAGTGGGTTAGGCGCGTAAACTGGAGGTTGATAAATGGGTTGCTGGACTATGGGCGGGTTGGTAAGCGCGTAAGCATGTCTGCGCCTACGTTTCTGGTTATGGTTTGAGGGTTCAGGTTTGGTTTCTGTTGGTTCATGGACAGTCTTGGTGAGTTTGGTCTTCTCAGTTCCCCGCAGGAACAGGGTTCCTGCTCTGACATGGTTGTCGCTGAGCACAGCGGCCAACTCGATGGCGTCAGAGAGGGTAACTGGGTTTCTAGCCCATACAGAATCTTGAATTTCCATGGGGAGACCCCCAAGGAATTTCTCTATGGCTCGGCGGGAAGGGGTAACAAGGTGAGGGACCAGTAAGCTTAGTTCATGGAAACGCGTCGCGTACTCGCGCGCTTCGCCACTGTATTGCTTAAGATTCCAAAATTCCTCCTCCAGGCGCTTAACTTCGTTGGGAGGGCAGAATTCTCGCGTAAGAATTTCCTTGAATTCCTCCCATGTCATGCTAGAAGCAGCCTCTGCGCCACGCGCATGAGCTACTCCATTCCACCATGTAAGCGCTCTAGATTCCAGGACACTGGAAGCATATAGGGTTCGTCTGTCTGAGGGGCATTGGGTATGGAGGAAAGTGTTTTCTATTTTCTCAAGCCATTGGAGCATCACGGTGGCTCCTTCAAGACCTGTGAACTTTGGAGGGTTACCCGCGTTAAAGGACTTAATGTTATAACTGGAGGTATTGGTATTGTTTTGGCTCAAAGCTTGGGCTATTGCGGCGGCCATTTCCTGGGAACGTTGCTGTCTACGCATGCGCGAGGCTTCTCTTCTCTGAAATCGGCGAGATAGCGGAGGCATTCTATAAAAATTTTAATTTTTAGTTAATATCTTGGTTTTAGCGCAAAGTATAACTTTATAAAGCTTGGTTTCGCAGAGTTAGATACTATCAAAAGTTAAAGTAGATTAAATGACCCTAATGCAGACTTAATAAAAGTAACAAATTCGAATCGGGATTCGACAATTCATGCATCACCATGACTTTCCGAATTCCCAATTTAAAATATACGGGCAAACGAGTATTGGAGATTGACGATTCATGTATCACCATGACTTTTCAATCTAAAATATAAAATATACAAGAAAATGAGTATTGGAGGTTGACAATTCATGTATCACCATGACTTTTCAAGTCTCCAACCTCAGAACATAATCGTAAATGGAAATTGAAAATCAACTATTCATGTATCACCATGACTTTTCGGATTTTCAATCCCAACAAACGAATATGTAAGTAAAATCAATAAAAATCGAAATATCGCGGAATAAAACATAAAATCATATACTGCGCAAGCGCGAGCATATTCATAAATAACGAGTAATTAACAATAAGCGCGCAAACATGAGATTTCTCTCATGCGCGAGAAGGGACTCTTAGGTATTCTAGGCCGTTACGTCTAACCACCTATCCTAAAGTCAACGAGCTCTGATACCAATCTGTAACACCCCGACCAAAGGCGGATTATACATCGGGGCGCCACATATTGTTTCATTACTCGTGACACTATTGGGTGTCAATATTTAATAAATACATTCATTCGCGCACGCGCAACGTAAACACAAGATATAAATAAACCAACATAAATCAATATATTATAAATCATAATATTCGAACAGTAATAACTTGTCTTGATACATTTTAATCTAGGTCCAAAAGTAAAAACGTCCTATGTGTCCACAAGCTCCAAAACAGCTACTGCAAACCTGAACATATGTTAAAATAAACGTCAAACACTTGCGTGTTGGTGAGAAATCAAGTTTAATACAATACATAGATGACAATAAATTTGCGCGCAACATGTGTATGTCTGGTTTTCAACAAGGGTGTAATCTGATCGGGACCAACTCTAAGATTCATAAGACTGCCAGTGCTCACAATTGAGCTCACAAACAAGACAAACTGTGCATGTGTAAACAAAAGAGAAAATCATAAACGATAGTTCTCCCGTGTTCATCTAATGGTACCATGAGAACTGCGGAATAGACCGACAAGACGGTTAATGATCCACACATACAAATAAACAGCCAAGTCTACGTCCTCAACACATGGGATACTGCGCGACTAAAGTTCATAAACAAGTTTAAGACTCTAAGTTTGTATGAACACATGAACATCCCAAAACATTAAAAGCAAAAAGGGATTAGGTACGAGATTACTCACTTGATAAACGATGCGGTGTAAGATAAAGCAAGAACCAACTTTAAACAAGCACAAGTTAACCTATAAATAAGATTATTGTTTTAATGATTTGTTTTAAGTCTTGATTATAAGTTAGCATAATTAATAAGTAAATTATTATATATAATATATATATATTACCGGAAATCAGGGCAGAACAGGAGAGACGAAGGCAGAGAGGAAGACGGCAGAGAGAGCAAGGAGCAAGAGAACATGAGAGATTAAGTGTTTTGTGTGTGTAGTGTTATGAAAATATTATTATTATTTATAGGAAAACCCTAGGAGACATAATCCCTAGAAAAGGGGAAAAGATCTTTAACAGGATCAAGCAAAAGATATCAAAAAGCATAAGAATCCAAAAGCAAAAGATATCAAAAGATATGGCAGCTGCAGAGGCAAGATAAAGCTGACAGGGAACAGTAAAAAAAGGCATGGGCGGTTCAGATAAAGGTACAGGTTAGGCATGGAAAAAGCATATCTCCAAAGATAATGTCAGTCACTTTTTCTGCCAACCAATGGGGTTGGTGCGCATGCTGCGCCGAAAGTAACTTTTCAGACATAAAGCAGATTAGGTCAACAGCTCAAAAGAATAAGACAACACAAAAGCAAACGGCTAGATTAGAAGAAAACTCAAAGGGTTTAGCGCGAGAAGGCTGACACAAAAGGTCAAGAGAGCGCGAGCGCGAAGGCAGACAGAACTAACCTTAACGCGTCGCGGAAAGAACTACATTTCTAAGCGCGCCGCGGGAAGAATCACATTTCTTAGCGCGCCGCGGGAGGAACTAAAATTCCTAGCGCGCCGCGGGAAGAACTATAATTCTTCGCGCGTCGAGGGATGAACTACGATCCTTAGCGCGCTGCGAGAAGAACTACAAATCCTTAGCGCGTCGCGGGAAGAACTACCGTTCTTAGCGCGCTGCGAGAAGAATTACAATTCTTAGCGCGCTGCGAGAAGAGTTCGTCTCGCGTATCGCTGAAACAGGTGGTCTTCACGCAGGATTCCTTGTAAGGGGTCTGGCGCGTGGAGCTGCGCAGACAACCTTAGGCGGGAAGGAACAAAGGACAAGCAAAGAGTTTAGAAGAAAAAGAGGGAAACAAGGCTTAAGGGCGGGACGGCGACAAGAGGGAAAAGAAGGCGGAAAGAGAGAAGGAGAGGGACGGGACGGCGGAAAGAAAGAGAGAGAAAGAGGCGGGAAGGAAATTATATATTATTATTAAAAGTAAAATATAAGTATAAATAAATATTAAATCATAAAAGAAAGAGATCGGATAAGGGAAACGGGTACCTGGGTCGGGTCGGATCGGGGCAGATGTTTCCACAAACCGATCCGCCGTTTGCTCCAGGATGGGCAACTCGCCCTCGTCCAGAGCACGAGTACCCATCCGCGCGGGACCGTCGGTTTCCCGCGGGTACAGAAGCGACTCCAAATCATTTCCCTCTGAAAGAAAAGAAACAGTTAGAAGACAAACTCGTATCAAAAAGAAAGACAAGACATACCATAGGGAATAGAGTTCAAACCATATTCCAGAAGGATGGGAACCTGAGACGCATTCTTCCACACCCGGCTCATCCCTAACATGACCATCCCGGACTCCGCAAACCGGTAAACCGGAGATTGGACCCGGGATATCTTCGAAAACCATTCCACCTCCTGGTAATTGGGGGCGTAAAGGCTCGGTATCGCTTGGCCATTTTTAAACTTCATGGCAAGGGGGACGGCGCGGGCAGAAATGTAGAAGAATTCCTGCTTCCACGCGCGAAGACTGCGCTCGGTGTCGCAAATCTTCAGACCCTTGATACGGGTCGTCAGGGTGTACCACCCCTGGATGCACCTCCAGGTATAGAAGGTCATCAGGCGGTCCACATGGGGCTCGATGCCCAAAATCCGGCACACCCACTCAAAATGGCGAATCTTGGCGATCGCCATGGGGTGCAGCTCGGTCAAATGAACACCGTGCCTCTCAAGGACACGGTAAACAAATTTTGTCAATGGGAATCTAAGATTCCCATAGACAAAAAATGCAGCATAAACCCCGATCTTGCCTCTGGGGGCATCGTACACGGTCTGGTGGGATTCAGGAAACTCAGGCTCGAGGGGATCGAGCATGAACTTCCTGACAACATACCGGTACTGATCGCCGGGCAGAGCACACTGGCACTCGCCAGCAGTACTCCTGTCGTCGGCCACAGCTTCAGCATCACGTGAAGACATCTTGCAGAGGAAGAAGAAAACGATTTCGAGAGAATGCTCGATTAAATAAAGGAGTATTCGCCGGAAATCGCCTTAAAGATGAAGAGAAGAGTGAAAAGTGTGAATTGCAAATAACCCTCTCCCCCTTTATATAGTAATCGCAATTAATGCGGTGAATTTAATGCGGATGAGAGAGAAATCGAAGGTGCAATGAAACTATGACACGTGGCAAAAAGCAAGCTGGCAACAGCTGTTGACAGGACGCGTGCCAGTAATTTCGCGGCCACGCGCCCGAAAAATCGTGCCCACGCGCCTAAAAAAGCGACTGGAATGACCATGTTCTGTCACGTCACCATAACTTCCTGCACGTCCTGACACAGTCAGAAGAAATCGCCACACGACGTTTCAGATGTCTGGACCGTTCTTATCCTTACCAACCTTTCGAATTTCAAAATTCAAAATTCAAAAAGATTCAAAAGTAAGCGGGAAAATACCCCTTACCTTGGCAACCAAGTAACCATAAGACGGATGCGGGTACAGTGTTCAGGCAAAACCCTTCACATACCTAGCACCCGCAGGGAATTGAAGCCAAGAAAACCCCGGCAACAAAGTAACTATAAGGCGGGTGCGGGTACAGTGTTAGGGCAAAACCCTTCACATACCTAGCACCCGCAGGGAATTGACGCCAGGGGTACCTTGAAAGTAAAGTAACTGTAAGACGAGCGCGGGTACAGTGTTAAGGCAAAACCCTTCACATACCTAGCGCTCCGCAGGGAATTGAAACCAAGAAGGATCTTTTGGGCAATGCTTGTGGAAACGGAAATAACATCCCCGCATAGCGGGAACGTTGAGAAATACATTGTTTTGAGGCTCCAGGATGGAATTGGTGGTTTAAACATAATTGATCACTATGTTCAAAACCACTAAAACCTCAAGGAGAATCCACACAAGTGAGACTCAACGCTCCTGACTTGCGAGAAGGTTACATACCTACCCGCATCATACCCAAAGATCAAGCAAAAAAAAATCAGGAATTTTTGCAAGTGACATTAGGAAATCCGCGGGAAGAATCCCCACGGAGAACCTTAAAACTAAACCTTTTCAAAACCCCTTGCTTAAAGTCCAAAAGTTCACCTCACTTTATTGAACATTCGTGAGAAGAACATTGGACTGGGGGGACTTGAAGAGGTAGGTCCCAGCAGAGCCCAGTTGGTCCCGCAAGACTCACCTTGAACAGGGACGTCGGCGCAAAGACCATCTGCTCCCGCAGGACCCACCATGCTCATAGAACCTTACGCGCAGTACGCAAGCTGTACACGCAGGGAAAGCCTCCCAATGGTGAAGTACCCCGCCTGTTCCCGCAGTTGCGGATACAAGCCATCAGGGAAGGCTACCCGCAGACAGCAGGGCTACACGCACAAGACAATAGATACTTCAGTAGTCACATGAAGGAATGAGCAAGGCAGGAACAATCCCGCCTAAATGAGCCAGTCTGTATGATTCTGAAAGATCTTTTGTACTATACTTACCAAGGTATGGATAGGACAGACGATCTGACCAGAACAACCCATGAGCCAATCACAGGGTGACAGCTCACCGACAACAGTGCGAGGAGGAGCACCCTCTAGTACTGTTTGTCACTATTAGCCGCTGCCTACTCACCAACCCTTACTGTGGGACATGCGCAGCCTACAGTTGGTGGAATAGTGTTACTATTGGCCGTAACCTTTTCACCAACCAGCATGGCCTGCGTACAATCCACAGTAGGTGGGACGTGCATAATCTACAGTTGGTGGAATAGTGCAGCCGACTTTGTCACTGTTGGCCGTAACCTACCCACCAACCAGTATGGCCTGTGCATAGTCCACTGTTGGTAGAACAGGAATACTATTCAGCCGGCTGTACCTGCTTGGAAACCTACCTTCGGCTATAAATACTCCAACATCTCGGAATGGTAAGATCATCTGCTATCCAGTTATCTAGCAATCTCTTAATATACACTTATATTCAGAGCAACCTAGTCTGATTCTCACGCCGGAGGGTGGTCACAAGGAGGAACCCCCCCCCCCCTTCTCAGTGACGAGCTTACGGTGTTTGTTTTGCAGGTCTCCTGAAGAACAGCCTTCTCAGCTAGACCTCATCCGTGGGAAACATTACTTAACCCCCAGATTATCTATAATCTGTACCGGGTCACCTAGTGTTTCTTCACTATAGAGTTATAGGTTTTGCGTGTGTAAAATATTGATAGAAAATATAGGTATTTGATGAATTAAATTGATAATAAGATTGATATATTTAAAAGGTTATTTTTTTTAATTAAATATCAGCGACTTTCTAACCGTTGTCTAGTGGCTCACTTCACAAATCATCTTGGCAACAAGTAACCAAGGAAGCTACCCGCTCGGCATACCCCCTAACAATAGAACAATGATACTCCTTATTTGGTAACTAACTTAAAAGATGCCAATTGTTTAATCTATTCATTAGGGTTTGGATTAAATACAAATGAAATTAACGTGCTAATTGTGAGAATCAAGCAGAGTAATTATATATGCAAGTAGAGTAATTAAATTAATTACTCTACTTGCATATATAATTACTCTGCTTGATTATGATGTAATTACTTAATTATTCTACTTGCATGTATAATTATTTTGCTTGATTCTCACAATTAGTATATTAATTTTATTTTTATGTTAACTTTTCCCCTATTAACTATATACACCGGATATTAATAATCAAATTTATATCTTTTGAAGCAAATTATATATGACAAGAAAATAAAAAATGATGTTTTGGAAGCTAGTATAGAGAGATATGATTCTAAGAGCATTCTCATCCAACCCCTCATATTATGTGAGGAGTGTTTTTATAATTTAGAGATTGATTCAGTGTGTTGTGAGTGAAGAGTTTTTATATTTTAGAAAAAGTAGTGATTTTTCTGTATATTTGAAAAGTTGCAGTTCATCCCCTATAATTTTTTAATATATTTTGAAAGTGGTTGTGAGTGAAGAAAAGAGAAAAGGTAATGATAGAAGGTATAAAAGGTATTATTTAATTGAAATAGAGAGAGAAAATAAAATGAGTTTTAGTATAAATTTGGATTTAAAGATAGAAAGTATGATGAGAAAGCTCTAAGAAGCTAAAATTGGAGTCGTCCTGGTTAGGAAGCCTTTGACTTATTAGTCTTATGTTGCTTTCCATTTTCTAGTTTGTCCCACTTTAATCATGATAGCATTACATTCAATGATGTTGTTCAAGCCTTAAATGCATAACGGCTGCACCCTCTAATCAAATTGTACGGATCATTACAACTTTAAAGTCAAAATCTACTTTTATATCACTAAATGAACCACCAAACGTTTTACTTTCTTTTCTCATTCTATATAGCACGTGGGTCTATATTTTTTCATCTTTTTTTCTTTTTCAATTAATATTCATATCATCACTATCCAATCAATAGCATTATCATAGGAACGTGCAATGTTATATGCTTGTGTAGGAAAGAAACAACCTTCAACTTAACCCTAAACAACTTATAATTAAATCACTGAGAGTCTAAACGTACACTAGCTAGTCCACTAATTAACATCGTCTATCATTTTTAGAGCTACACTGTTTAGCTTGGGTGTTCAAATTTAAATGCTCTTTTTATACAAAGAGATCACCAAGTCTAAATGTTCCTATGCATGTTAAACGAATGATGTGACAGAGAGGTTGAGGGTGTGCATAACCGACACCATAGATAACATCGTAACATATAAAGTATAAGCCCATGGCAATAAAAGGTTTAGGGTTTTTAGTATAAACATTTGATAATGACTTACAAGAAGTAAGATGAAGATAGGTTAAAAAAAGAACTAAGTAATAAAACAATGGGGAAAAGTTTTCCATTTAAAAATGTAGATGCAAACTGAATAAACCTCAAATCTTGGATTCATAGCTTATTTCCAAGAAACATCAAACTAGATGGGGATTGACTATAATCTTTTAATAGCTTCTACAGGCTATAAAAGATTAAAGAAGTGGTCCATTTATCTTTCATCTCCCTTGATTGCACAGGCTTTTACTTTCAAGTTATTATTTCCTTTCTTGGGTGTTCTTCCTTGTGAATATGAGACACCTAATTTGCTTTCTTTTTATGGATAGCCCCTATTCCACTACTAGACTTGCCTTCTTTTTCAGATTGTCTGCCCATTTTGCTTCTTATTTCTCTTTCTCACCCTTTTCACTCTGCCATATCTCTCTGCAAAAACACACTTCATAACTTACTACACAACTAACTCTGACCAATTTACAGTTTTCCAACTGGCCTTTGTAAAAAAGACTCAGATTCTTGATTGATAGGTTGATTAATCAAGAAAGGTGAACAGCATGAAATCATGAATGCTTATGTAATGTAGGCTGATCACAAGTCCAAGGGTAAACTAAAGCACAGGGATGTAGTAAATAATATGATGATAAAAGTGTCTTTTGGAAAGCACATGCATGGTTGCCTGAGAACACAATCAATCCACGGCATAAACACATGACTGACATCCTCACATGGTTTAAGAAAAAAAAACCTTTTTTTTTGTTGTTTTTTACCCTTCATGTGAATATTGAGCAAACAAGAAAAAGAAAGTATTTTTAACATTAGAATTTCTTTATAAGACTTGGAATCAGTGTCTTCAATCTTCATCATCATCAAGCACGAAAGTTCCTAAGCATATAACTTGTTTCAAATACATTAAATGATATCATCTACAACAATTTATTCAAAGATATTGAATCAAAAAATATCTATTTAAGTTCAAGTAAAACAAAAATAAAAAATGTATAATACAAATTAAAATCCAAAATATTCAAGTAAAAATATTTGTATTATGCATTTTCTTATTTGTGTTTTATATCCAAACCCCGTCAAATATCTAATTTACCTACGCTCATTGGTGCGCAGGATATTGATGGGTCCCCTTAGTTTTCCGAAAACAGGTTTTTCATGGTTACCAAAAAAGCATACCAAATAGTGATTTCACTGATCTCCAATTACCATATTAATGCTCTTTTTCCAAAATAAACAAATACCTTTTGGGTATCACATGACTTAAATGCGAAAATAATGGAAAAGGGTTACATGAACGAGTGGATGTTTCAGACACCTTGAGATCATTTTTGGTGCATGTTACCGCATTAACATCAATACATCATAAGCCTGAGACGTTGAGGGAACTTTTGTTTCTGGGCTTTGAAAAATGTCATAGATGTGAGCGAAAAGAAACAACCGTATAACAAAATAATAAACAAACAACGAAACAAGAAGCGCCCATGGCCTAATGGATAAGGCGTCTGACTTCTAATCAGGCGATTGTGGGTTCGAGTCCCACTGGGCGTGACTTTTATTTTTTTTTAACGAAATCAAACAAAAAGTTTGAAAACTCTCATTTGAATTGAAATATCAGATGCAACTATCGTTACTTAATTAATTGAATTTTAGTAAAATAGCATATTACGTACTAATATTGATTCTAGCAAAAAAAAAAATAACAAAAAAAAAAGATATCTGATAAATGAAACAGCACATTTGTTACATTGAAAATTCTACTTTTTACTTTGTTTTCAAATGCAACATGTATCTTTTTTATTTTCTAAGTTAAAAAATCTCGAGCGTAGGCGTTCAAAATTTTGAGGTCAGTCGAAAACCGTAATACATGTTATATATGAAACTTAATGAAAGTAAAAAAAAAATGTGGGATGGTTGTCCTTCCATATATGGTAATATTTGATCTTGATTTTTTCTGAGTTTGTGCTTTCTACCTTATTTATTTATATTTTTGCAGCCCGGTGATACAGTATGTTCTGCACTGTGACTTATTTATTTGTTCAAGGAAATGCAAGACGATTATTTGAATATATACCCATCACAGGACGCTATTCCGTAAAAAACTTATCGGACATTTATTTTAGAATGAGAAAAATTTTATACCAAAAGTAGATATTAGGCATTTGAGGTGGTCAAATGGAGGAAGCATTTGCTTATTACTCTTATGTTAGTAATTTATTAGGTGTATGCAGGATTTTATCAGACTTATAACTAGATATATAAGAATGAACATCAAGTACACTAATAGGAGATGTAGAGAATAATCAGCTAAGATTAGTGGCAGATCCAATTTTTTTTTTATCGGACCGTTTGTTTGGTGCTCAAATGTCTCTAAACTCGATAACCGAGGTCCGGTCATGTAACATATATTATATTAACTTCCTGTTGCAACCAGCTACAGTTAAACTATGAGTTAAAATGAGGTTTTTGAGGTAAAAATATATAAAAAAATTTTCATGTATTACATTAAAGGGCTTGTAGCCTTTGGTATCAAGATGTCGGCATGGCAGTCTACTTGACTTCATCTCCATGTTGTTGAGAGAAAAGTATATTGATGTAGGGGTAGGATTTGTGGATGTATGAGCCCATTCAAGAAGAAATGGATCCATGAATATGATAGAGAATGGAAAATACAGAACATGCTCAGAACTGAAATTGCATAAATTGATATCATGTATCCATGTATATGATGAGAATGGAAAATTCAGAACTGAGTTTCAGTCAAGCATCTTGGTTATAATTTAAAGGAATTTTTACATATTTCTCCTTCCTAAACCTTTGAAATTACATATTTCCCTAAAATACAAGTTTTTAATGCAAAATGTACAATGCTTTTTAAGCATAGTTTAGGGAAATATGTAATTTCAAAGTTTAGGAAGGGGAAATATGTAAATGCCCCTAATTTAAACATACAAAGGTTTAATTTTTAATTTAGTTGTATATATAATATATAATATTATGTATATGTATATATGTGATATAAGAGAGGGGACCCACCTTCCTCGTCCGCTACAGTGCCACATGGATCTGGACCTCGGGTTCCGGATGCGTTGTGGGTGATCGAATTTATGAACAGTTGAATCATCATTGCTCAAATAACGTAAAAAGCTATATTTAATTACATTCAACCATCTAGCGATCATATGCAATTGATTTTTATTTGTATTTTTAATGGAAAACATTAAACATTGATATCACAAAAACTTTTTATAAAATCACTACCAATATAACAATATTAGATATTTCCTAATTTAACTACAGTTTATAAAATTCTTTTAAATAAAAAATTTGGGCTTTTTGGGCTTGGGCAGGCCACGGGGGCTGATCAAATGAGAAATTAGCCTACTAAAAATTTGGTAAATAGCTTGTAACTTATTCGATTCCAACATATAAAAGCAACTAAAACAGCAACTACCGAAAGAGTTGTACACAGGGGTGTTCGTCGGATCGGATAACGGGTTATTCGGTTTATTCGGTTCAGATTGTTCGGATTTGAAAATTTTGGAACCCTATCCGAAATCCGATCTTATCCGAATTAGGGACTTTCCTATCCAATCCGTATCCGATCCGAATTGAATTCGGATATATTTGGATCGGATACGGATAATCCGAAATTATCCGAATAATCCGTATAACAAGTATACAAACTTAAGTTTTATTAAATAAACATACAAAACTAGTAAATAAAAATAAAACACTATAAGAACAAGGAAGTTTGGTGTTAGAGAGTATAACAATGGGGTGCTATGACATTTTTGTCTATGGTGTGTTAGGATGATTGAACGAATAATAAAGTTATGGTTATAAAGTTATTGTAAATATTAATGGACTTGGCTATATACACTAATAACATGCTATATATTCGGATTATTCGGATATCCGAATAATCCGAACTATCCGGAATTTTTTGAAATCCATATCCGAATCCGATCCGAACCCGAATTAGTTATTCGGATATTCGGATCAATCCGATCCGAATATCCGAATAAGAATTCGGATTGGATTATTCGGGTTTCGGTTCGAATTTTGGTTATTTTCGGATTTCGGATTTCTTAAACACCCCTAGTTGGCTAGTTGTACATATAGAAAAAATATATGTGAAAAATAGTAGATGCCACATGGCATCCCACTCATTCGCTAAAATGTTTAAAAAAAATGGTTCTACCACAACCACAAATGCAGAAAATGGAATAGTAAAATCTCCTCATAAGTCATAATCATTGCTAAATGATGTATGTGTGGTATGCTAGACGTTATATAAATGAGAAAATGAGTCACCGTCGCTCCAGCGCCTGTCACTGTGATCTGTTCAAGTTCCGTATATTGGTTATGTTCTTGTAAATATTTGAGGAGGACTTGAACTTTGTTAAATTGCTAACTTCTTAAAATAAAGGTCGTCGTCGTCATCATCATCAACGTACTCAGTAAATCTCACCAATAGCAAAGCTATGTTAGGGTCTGAGAGGGATAAGATGTAGACAGCCTTACCTCTATTTCATAGGAATAGGGAGGCTGCTTCCAATGAGTCCCCTCGGCTCGATAGTGATTTTGCATCAAACCTTGGATATAAGGCACATAACACTCAACCATCAGGACCCCAACCGATTAGTGCATGTACTCTTGTGTTTCGGCTATCAACGCTACCACATGATACCTGATTAACTTTCCGTCACTTTTAACGCTATTTTCATGAAATTGGTAAAATAACATCAGAATTAGTACAACTTCACTTTTGTCCGCCCAAAGGCCCACACATATATACATTATATGTGTGCACTGCAAGCAGAGCGTAAAATACAAGGTATGGATAACCTATTCTTTCTATTTTTGTAGTACGAACTATTTTATTATTTTGATATATTTTTGTAATACAGTTTTGAATTTCCGAACACGATATATGTTTACGAATTAAGGTGATAAATAGTTTTGATATGACATTGTGTTATATATTTTGTGACATTTAGATTGTTTTTTCTAAAAATGCTAATTATGTGCGTTGAGCTACATAAATCGATTATAGTAAATGAAACATCGTCTCATTATGTAAGTTTGGAGATTGATCCTAAGAAAAGGATAATCTTCACGGTATGTATATATATATTGAGTTGTATGGATCCGGAAATCGTCGGATTGATCGAAAGTCACTGGGAATGCTAAATTTCGAAATATAGTATGGAGTGTTTTTGAGTTCGGGGATTAAGAGAAAACTAGTCATATACTAATCTACCTATTCTAATAAAGTAAAACAAATGGGGACACATGTTATCTGGAGATTCATTCTTAGCTAAAATTTCTCATTCAAACTATTTTCCTATTTTTAATAAAAACTTATTTATGTCAGTGTAATCAAAATATATCAATCCACAATTTAATCAAATAATTAATTATTTAACTTATAAAGATGAACAATATGCAGGTATTTATGTCAGTATAATAAAAATATTTATATCTTGATGATCATTTCTAACTTTTTTTTATAATAAAATCAATTTATAAACGCTTTCCAATGTAAGACATGAATGTGGTAAAAATTAATGAATGATAATTATATGTCTAAAAAGATAAAAACAAAAAGAAATTATGAATGAATAGCAATTTTATTCTCAACTATTTATTCAACCTTCATAGAATTCTGATCCAACTCTTTCAAATATGTAATACAAAAACATGTTTTAGTCATACTAATTTTATATATAATATTCTCTTTTTATGTCATTTATAATGAAACATTTATCATCTTTTGTTAGAATTTGCTATTCCATTAAAAAAAATATAAACACAACTTAAAAATCACTAGGTGTATCTTTTTCGTGATTATGAAGAAATTATGTGAGAATGCACCACGTATTTATGAATATTCCATTATAAAATATAATTTGAACTTACTAAATTATTTAATTTGATAAAATATAGTTTTTTAATTTAATTATTTAATATCTATAGTTTAATTGTATTTCTTTTGAGTTTCCCATGCATCACATAATGTGATGCATGGGAAACTCAAAAGAAATACAATTAAACTATAGATCTTAAATTATCATATTTCTAAAGCTAGTATCTTATAGTATAAGATACTAGCTAGTATCTTATAGTATAAAATTATCATCCATTCCGCAAATACATTTATCTTATACCTAATATATACAAATAGGAAGTTTGGTTTTTCTAAAAAGACTAAGAAGAGGGACATTTTTGTCCATCACAAACTAAAACTCTAATCTCACAAAACCAAGTTTAGCTCTCACACTTTCACCTTCGTCAACCCCCTCCGGCCTCCGTCACCATGTCCAGCCCCACGCTCCAACTTCTGTAACTTCATCTTTCCTCTTTTACACCTCCACCTCCACTACCGTCACCCAGCCCTACCAAAATCCTGTACCAACGAAATCGCAGTCGCTAACCACCAAAGTGCTGGAGTAGACTCTACGGAGAAACGTCATCGTCAACTGAAGAAACACTAATTGACCCCGGGCAGATTACGGATAATCTGGGGGTTAAATAGATGTTTCCCATGAGGGGTTAGATCCGGCAAAGATGGTTCTTCAGATGACCTGCAAAACAGACACCGTGAGCTCGTCACTGAGAAGGGGAGGTACCTCCTTGTGACCACCCTCCGGCGTGAGAATCAGACTAGATTACTCTTGAATATGTGTATATTAAGAGAAATGCCTAGAGCAGATATGATGGTATGAGATGAGATGATAATACCGTTCCAAGGTGTTGGAGTATTTATAGCCGAATGTAGGTTTTCAAGAAGGTACAGCCGGCTGAATAGTATTCCTGTTCTGCCAACTGTGGGCTACGCACATGCCATGCTAGTGGTTGATGGGTAGGCAGCCGCTGATAGTGACCAGGCCGGCTGTGTACTATTCCTGTTCCACCAACTGCAGGCTATGCACGTCCTCCGACAGGTTGGTGAGTAGGCAGCGGCTGATAGTGACATACAGTACAAGAGCGTGCTGCTCGTCATACTGTTGTCAGTGAGCTGTCGTATCTTTGGTCAGATCTTTTGTCCATACCTCGTCAGGTACAGTACAAAAGATCCTCCAGTATCGTACGGACTGGCCCATTTGGGCGGGAGTTTTCCCGGCTTTGTGTGGGAGTATTCCCGGCTTGCTCACTCCTTCTTCAGGTGACATTACTGAATTATTTAAGAGTTAAGTGCCTTGTGCGTGTAGCCTTGCTGCGCAGGTAGCCTTCCCTGATGGCTTGTATCCGCAGCTGCGGGAACAGGCGGGGTACTTCACCATTGGGAGGCTTTTCCTGCGGGAACAGCTTGCGTACTGCGCGTAAGGACGTCACGTCTCTGAGCATGGTGGGTTCTGCGGATCCAGTTGGTTTCTGCGCAGACGTCTCTTCAAGGTGAGTCTTGCGAGTTTAGCCTTTGCGCAGACGTCCCTGTTGAAGGTGAGTCTTGCGGGTTCAACTGCGCAGACGTCCCTCTTTGAGGTGAGTCTTGCGGGTCCAACTGGGCTCTTCTGGGACCTAGCTCTTCATCAACCTAATCGTAACCGCTAACCATCGAATCGGCTGGAGCAACTCGCCGGAGACACGTCGCCTCATCGATCTTCGTTAACTCTGTGGGGCGCCGGGGCTTACAATTTACAATGATGGTGAAGAAACACTAAGTGACCCGGGGCAGATTATAGATAATCTGGGGGCTAAGTAATGTTTCCCACGAGGATGAGGTTCAGCAGAGAAGATTGTTCTTCAGATGACCTGCAAAACAGACACCGTAAGCTCGTCACTGAGAAGGGGGGGTTCCTCCTTGTGACCACCCTCCGGCGTGAGAATCAGACTAGATTGCTCTGAATATAAGTGTATATTAAGAGATTGCTAGATAAGATGAGATATCAGATGATGTCCTTACCATTCCAAGGTGTTGGAGTATTTATAGCCGAAGGTAGGTTTCCTAGAGGTACAGCCGGCTGAATAGTATTCCTGTTCTACCAACAGTGGACTATGCACAAGCCATGCTGGTTGGTGGATAGGCTACGGCTGACAGTAACAAGGTCGGCTGTACACTATTCCTTTACCGCCGGCTATGCACTGTTCCACCAACTGTAGGCTGCGCACGTCCTATAGTAAGGGTTGGTGAGTAGGCAGCGGCTAATAGTGACAAACAGTACTAGAGGGTGCTCCTCCTCGTACTGTTGTCGGTGAGCTGTCACCCTGTGATTGGTTCATGGGCTGTTCTGGTCAGATCGTCTGTTCTGCCCATACCTTAGTAGGTATAGTACAAAAGATCTTCCAGAAGCATACGGACTGGCTCATTTAGGCGGGAGTATTCCCCCCTTGCTCATTCCTTCATGTGACTACTGAAGTAGCTAGTGCCTTGTGCGTGTAGCCTTGCTGTTAGTGCGGGTAGCCTTCCTGATGGCTTGTATCCGCATCTGCGGGAACAGGCGGGGTACTTCACCATTGGAGGCTTTCCTGCG
>NW_027500525.1:0-84627 GCF_021521415.1 Bidens hawaiensis
ATTTCCCTAACGTGTCCATGAAACTCTATTCTCATAAACAAATACACCTAATGTTGATCGATTCAGATATAACATCTTAATGATTTCACTAAGAAGCTACTAAATAAACCCAAAAGCAATCAAATTTAAGTTCTAACACACCTACGAGTCGAGAAGCATGTAAAGACCAATCATTCTACACCATTGTCATCAAATCCGGATAATTTATAACTAATTGGTGCCCTGAACGTATCAAATGATGATGAAGGTAAGTTGTAAATTCAATTAGAGTATCATATCTACTTATATTTGCAATCCTTCTAATACATTTTGCTTAAAATGATTTATCCTCCTGGCAACTAAAAATACAGAGATATAATTAAACACACAATCGCTGAAGCAAACTAATCGTGTAAATTACAGTCTCAAGTATATTAAGGGCTCAAATCAAGTAACAAGAAGTTGTTAAAGGAGTGTTAATTTGGTTAATATTTTTAGTCAAATAGGTTATTGTTTTTCCAATTCCTCTTGTATACGCAATAATCTTGTAGTCATGATTTATTATACTTTTCAATTTGATCGTAAATTTGTGTTTTTCATAACAGAAGCAGAAAACATGGAGATCGAGTGAGGAAATGACAAACTTTAGCAAAATACATCAAACACCCCAAATTTTTTTCCTAAGGAAATGACAATTGTCGGTATAATTACTGCGTTTTTGAGTTGAATTGATGATACCGTGCAAAACCTATATATGTATTTGGTTAAAGAGATCAATTCAAACCTCAACGCACTTGAAATCATTTAATAAATAATATGAATACAGTTCATATAACTTTTTTATATAAATGGATCAAACATATTCATGAAGTGTAATGCAATTTATTATAAGCAGTCTACTTACTTCTATATTATATGTTATTTTAGATATTTTAGCATTTTTTTTGTTTTTGGTGTTGTTTTGAAGTCGCCTTTTAGTATGAGTGAAACGTGTACATATGCAAGTTATTTGTTCGCTTAAGGTGTTGATGATGATTAATAATGGCATAAATATTAAATAGTCCATCTATTACTTCCTAAATTTTAAGTCATTTGCAAAAATCTATATAAATTAAACACGAATCATGGTTGATCTAAAAGAATGAGCACCTAACTCGTAACATGCTTAAGTATTACACATCCATAATTAACATATAACTAACATTAAACATAATTATTTAAGAGACTAAGTTAAGTAATTATATTGTTTAAACATGAACTAACTTCTACTACTTCGGTCCTATTGCTTGACCCAACTATGTTTTACGTATCACATGACACATATGAGGTGAGCTATGCCTAAAAAGCCTAATGAATATACAAGATTTACCAATAAACTATCAATGTTAGTGCGTAAAAAACAAATTAAAAACACTTACAACTTTAATAGAAAATTTTTATATTATCATTTGCCTAGTGGGATGGAAATCTACATGCGTGTATATTTAGCCCGGGAAGGTGACATACGTGTAGTAGTCTGGTGGGATGCCATACACATTGCTAATGTAATTATCACACGCATAAAATTTATCTTCCTAAGACGGAATGTCAACCGTGTATACTGATTTAGACGCTTCAGAACTGAATCACTCAGAAACAACATTAAGGAGAACACCCCATCTTGGAAAAACCCATTGAGGCAAGTTTCGAATCTGAGACCATAAAAATTTCAAACCTTAACCATCATCCTGATATCAATGAACCAGAAGGCCAATTACACACGTAATTTATCTGTTCCATGATGTAAACATGCAACAATAACCAAGTCATAGTTAGCAATACGATAGATAACTATATGTAATTGTCAACTTATCATGCTCTACTAACATTTGTGCAACCAGTATGTGTCAACGATAATCAAAGCATCCCGAGCACACTCTCAAGTGCCGACAAGCTCACGAGGGTTAATAAGCACAAGAAATCAACATTAGCACTTCGAGCTTTCTTGTTGTTTCTTTCTACTCATTAGCTGATATTTTGATAATTACTTTAGGTATTTAAGTTTTAGTTTGTGCCTACTTTACACTCTTATATTAATACAATGATATTTTTCCACAAACATACTGAAGAGGTATGTACCCGCCTCAACACCGAGCAAGGCGGGTCAACCCACAAGATAAACACATTATGAAGGCACAAAGCCAAAACCTATGCGCATGGCGCATACAAAACATGCTTAGGCATCATATGCCCAGGCACACATATGCTCGCGCATCACATATGCGCGCGGCGCACCAGCGCGCGGCGCATATCACATGCTCGTGCATATCACATCTGCGCATGAAATATCTGCGCGTGAGAATAAAGAGAAGACCTCGCGCATCCTCAGGATGGGCGCATATCACACGTGCACGTAATCAACCTCGTCCTTATCCAAATCAGGATTAGGGCAACCTTGATTGTGCACGTCAGACAACCTTCCAGAAGGCATCTTTTTAAGGAATAAGGATATGCTGATGTTGACAGCTGCTAAATGAAAGTTGGACAGCTCAGCATGACTCATGGGTTACCACGTGATCATAACCAATGAAAGAGCACCAGGTGTCTCCAGGGACACGTGGCGCAAATCGATTGGAGGAGGCCAGCAAAACCCTAATTTGGTCTCAGCTCAATCAGTGGAAACCCTAGCACTATAAATACATCATAACGTACACAGTTACAAGACACATTGATTCACATTGAAGCATATTCAATTACATTCACTGACAGGCAGCCCTAGTCAGTTACTTTCTCATACACAGAGAGAATCAGAATAATCATACAGAGTAACATACAGTATTCAGCTATTAAGCAATACTCTCCCAATTCCCTCACTCTCAGATTATTATCTTCTCCTACACATACTTATTCTCACGCCGGAGGGTTACCCCAAAGAGGACCCCTCTGTCCCTTTCTGAGGGGTAAGTAACGGCGCTGTTCATTTTGTAGGTGGAGGAACATTGATCCAGAAGAACCATCGGTGAAAAAGTATAATCACACCCGAGGAAAGTAGATCTGCTACCAGTGAGGAGATCCACGTTTCTTCATTGGCGCCATCCACTGTTACAAACGGCAATCAGATCTAATCAGATCTACAAAAAAATCAATCACCATGGTTTCTGGCGTTCGTAACGTTGATCAAGCTCTGGAGGATATTGAACGTGAGGGTGTTAACGACGGACAGCAGGTTCTGAGGGTTCCGCGTGATTCTACGCGTACCACCAGCAACCGTCCCTTCGTCACAACCCCTCACGGCCAGACTGAAACTCCTCCAGACGATCGCACGTTACAAAATATGGCCGGCGCGAAACTGAAAGGACCAATGGGTCCAGAAGAAGAAACAAATGATCCGAATGAATGGCTCATAAACGAGCAGCGGCGTCTGATGGAAAAGTACAACGAAATGGTCAAACAGAAGAAGCTAGCCGACCAAACACAAAGGCAAGCGTTTGATAAACAGACTACAAAGAGGCCGCGCGCGCCGGAAGAAGGACATTCTGTTCACACTGCACACACTGAGTTCAGTGATGAAGAAGTGCATAGCATGAGGAAGACGCGGGATACTCATGCAGGAGGCTCACAGCTCCGCGCGCCTGTGAACATGGCGCCTGGAGCCAGAGCAGATCTGGATCTGCACATGCCATACAGCCCACCGGTCAGAGGGCAAGTGGACGTAACCACACCCTACAGACCAGCCATCTTGGTAAAACACTCAAAGTTTACTGCGCGCATCGCGCAGGCTCCCATCCAGCACAAGACCAAGATGCCAAGTGGTCTGGGCAAATATGATGGCACAACAGATCCAGATGACTTTTTGCAAGGTTTCTATAACACGGGAAACCTAGAGAGCTGGACGATGCCAACATGGTGTCATATGTTTGCTCGCTGCCTCACGGGGCGCAGCGCGGGTATGGTTCGAGAGTTTGCCGACTGGGCAAATTGATGGGTTCGAGGAACTATTAGAAAAGTTCCAAGCCCACTTCGTACAGCAGCGCAGGCACACGCGCGATCCTGATGACATCATGCACTGCGTACGCAGGAATGATGAAACGATTGAAGATTACATCACTCGTTTCAATCAGGAGTCCCTGGCAATCGGGGGTATAACTGAGCAGCTCCTGCGCGTGGCCTTTATACAAGGCTGCGCGCAGTGATCAACTCCGCCGAGCTCTCGTAAGCAAAGATGGTATGCCCACCACTTGGGCAAAACTAATGGAAGCCTCGCGAGTCTTCGCGAGAAATGAAAAACAGATTGCCCAAGATAGGGCAAGAGAAAGAGCGCATCAGGCTGAATCACCGCGCAGCAAAGAGAAGAGGGCCAAACAGAACTCTGTATGGTCCAGGTTGCAGCCAACAAGTTTTTCTTCCGCAGAAAAGCAAGTGCAACCAAGCTCACCCCAGCCCCAAAAAGATGTTCGTAGTCGCGGGGAGGGTGACAAGAGGGAGGGCGGCAGAGATCCTAGCAGACCTCTGCCAAGAATATGGACTTCCCTCACTAAAACACCTTCACAGGTGTTAAGTACTGAGAATGTCCAATTCAAGCCCCCAAAGCAACTACACTACAAGGGACCGCAGAACAGTGGCAAATATTGTGAATTTCACAAGTCCCCGGGCCACAACACCGACGCATGCCATCATTTAAAGGATGCGATCGAGAAGGATGTAAAGTCAGGCAGGCTGGCTCACTTGGTGAAAAACCAAAGAGTAGAAGATGAGCAACCGGAAGGAGCCTCTGCCAACAAGAAATACAAAAGAATCTGTGTGGCTGAAGGGGGACGACAAGGGCAGACATCAAAAAAGAGAAGCGCGCAAATCAACGGAGATTGGCGCGAGCAGCAAGTTATCTTCCCAAGAATCAGGGGAGGCCCTTCAATAAGCAGTCCTCTCATCATCACCACACACATTGCTCATTACGAAGTGTCAAAAGTCCTGGTGGACACTGGAAGCGAATCTGACATTATGTATGAGCAATGTTTCAGAAAGCTAGACCCGGCAGACCAAGCGCGGCTCGAAATTGTGAACGCACCAATCTGTGGTGTCTCAAATGAAATCATCCATCCCCTAGGCCAGATTCAGTTTGAACTAACTATGGGGGATGATGAGCACAAGCGAGCCGAAGTTGTCAACTTCTTGGTCTTGCCCACCACGTCATGCCACAATATGATCCTGGGTAGGGGAACGATTGCCCAATTTAATGCTGTACCGTCGCCAGCGCACGGCGCATTGGGGTTCCCTACACCAACAGGCGTAACATTTGTTTACCGCGATCATTTGTGCGCAGTGACAAGTACGCCGCGGGAAGGGAGAATGAAACTTCCAATGGCGGACAATGCGCCAGAGAAGTGGATTTTAAACCCAAAATTCCCAGAGCAAACGGTCACAATTGGCGCTACCATTTCAGACGAAACGAGATTGAGAATGAAAAAGTTGCTCACAAAATACACGTCGGTTTTCGCGTGGCAACACTCCGATATGACGGGGGTCCCGCGAGACTTGGCGCAACATTCTCTTAACACGTTCAAGTCGGTGGAGCCAATTGCTCAGAAAAAGAGAATCATGGGGGATGAAAAGGCGAAGGCCATGAATGAGCAAGTGGAGGACCTGTTGCGCGCAAACATCATCCGCCCGATCCGATACCAGACGTGGGTAGCCAATCCTGTGATGGTAAAGAAAAGCAACGGGTCATGGAGGATGTGTATTGATTTCAAGGACCTCAACAAAGCATGTCCGAAAGACTGTTACCCCCTCCCAAACATCGACGCAAAGGTGGACTCCGTGGCGCCATTCAAGCTCAAATGTTTCCTGGATGCCTACAAAGGCTATCACCAGATTCAAATGGCACCACAGGACGAAGACAAGACTGCCTTCAGAACCGACAAGGGTGTTTTTTGTTACACAAAAATGCCCTTTGGTTTAAAGAATGCGGGAGCCACCTATCAGAGACTTATGGATTCGGTTTTCAATGAACAAATTGGAAGAAATCTGGAAGTCTACGTTGATGATTTGGTGATCAAGAGCAGGGAGGAGAGACAAATGCTCAAAGACATCGAGGAAACTCTTCAGCGCCTAACGGAAGTTAACATGAAGCTCAACCCGAGCAAATGTACTTTCGGCGCGGAAGAGGGGAAATTTCTTGGTGTAATGGTCACTAAGGATGGTTTCAAGGTGAACCCTGAAAAGGTGGAAGCCATCCTTGAAATGCCTTCACCATCCACCATGAAAGAGGTTCAGAAGCTGAATGGTAGATTGGTGTCAATCAACAGGTTCCTAGCGAACCACGCCAGCAAATCTACTCCATTCGTTAACACTTTGAGGAATTGCTTGAAGAAGAGCCAATTCAAGTGGACGCCTGAGGCTGAGCAAGCTTTCAGTGAGATAAAAGAATGTCTCATAAAGCTGCCCGCGCTCACAGCTCCACTTCCTGGCGAAACCCTTACATTGTACTTGTCAGCTGGAGACCGCGCCATAGGCGCAGTATTATTGGTGGATCGCAAGGGGATCCAAACGCCAATATACTATGTGAGTCGGGTGCTGACAGACCCTGAGACGCGCTATTCCATCATGGAAAGGTTAGTTTTGTCACTAACACACGCGTCGCGTAAACTTCATAGATACTTCAATGGTCATCCTATTGAAGTTCTGACTGGTTACAACATCCAACAAGTCCTGCGACGCCCCGCGCTCTCCGGAAGGCTGACAAAGTGGGCGCTGGAGTTAGGTGAACACACGATCACCTATAAGCCCCGTCCAGCAATAAAGGGTCAAGTTCTGGCGGATTTCATCACGGAAATCCCAGAGGGAAAGATTGAAGAAGCTCAGCGCGAGGTAGATCCTCCGAGAGCAAATGATGAAGAAGATGTTTGGAGGCTATTCACTGATGGAGCCTCCAACAACGAAGGGTCCGGCGCAGGCCTCAAACTGATAGACCCTGAGAATCATGAATATACTTATGCTATTAGGTTGGACTTCAAGAGTACCAACAATGAGGCCGAGTATGAAGCCCTGCTGGCTGGTCTGCGCATTGCGCGCAAGTTTGGAGTTAAAAGGCTAGAGGCCCATGTTGATTCTTACTTGGTAGCTGCACAGGTCAATGGCTTTTATGATGCCAAGGAGAACACCATGCCTCTATATCTAGAGCAGGCAAAAAAGCTCGTTGAGCAGTTTGACTTCTTCAAAATCATACACATCCCGCGCAGCGAAAACAAGTCCGCTGACGCGTTGAGTAAGATGGCATCAACTAATTTTGATCACTTTGGCAAAGATGTCAGGGTGGAAGTGATGAGCAACCCGTCAGTGCAAACGCAATCTGTCCTTGTAATTCATACAACCCCTTCATCCTGGATAACTCCAATAATGGAATTCCTGAAGGAGGGGAAGTTACCGGAAGATCGCGCACAGGCGAGAAAGATAAGACACAAGGCGCAGAACTATGAACTACTTGACGATACATTATATCGACGCTCTTATCTTGGGCCGCTCATGAAATGCTTGGATGCTGAGGAAGCGAACTACGTGATCAGAGAGATACACGAAGGAATCTGTGGAATTCATGCTGGCCCGCGCATGGTGGTTGCCAAGGCAATGAGCGCAGGCTACTATTGGCCAGGCATGTACTTGGACGCTTTAAAAGAGATCCAAAAGTGCAAAGCATGTCAGAGCTATGCGCCAAACACCATGCGGCCAAAGAACAACTTGATTCCGGTAAACTCAGCATGGCCTTTCCACAAATGGGCAATCGACATTGTGGGTCCCCTACCGCAGGCGCCTGGGCGAGTAAAATTTTTGGTTGTGGCAGTAGACTATTTTACAAAATGGGTTGAAGCCAAGCCACTAGCGAAAATAACAGCCGAGTCAATGAAGCAGTTTATCTGGAGCCACATCATATGCCGTTTTGGCTTGCCCATGGAAATTGTTAGCGATAATGGCAAGCAATTCACTGACAAGAAGATTTCCAGCTGGCTCAAAGAATTGCGCATTAAACAAATTTTCACTTCAGTCTATCACCCTCAGGGGAATGGACAAGTGGAACGCGCAAATCAAAGTTTGTTAAATGGGCTGAAGAAAAGGTTGGAGGGAGAATCCCATTCTTGGGTCGAAGAGTTACCTAATGTCCTGTGGGCGCACAGGACATTAAGCAAAACTAGCAATGGCGAATCCCCGTTCAGCCTAACCTATGGGACAGAGGCTATGATCCCAGCAGAAATTGGATGCCCATCCCATAGGGTACTCATGATGAGCAAGACTGATAACGAGAGCGAAAGAAGATTGGACCTCAACTTGCTTGAAGGGCGCAGAGAAGCGGCTATCATCAATGAAGCCAAATACAAGAAAAAGATGGAAAAATATTATAATCAGCGCGTTAAAGAATGCCACTTCAAGAAAAATGATTTTGTCCTTCGAAACAATGAAGCTAGCCGCGCAATACCCCCAGGAAAAATGTCCCCCAATTGGGAAGGACCTTATCAAATCTCAGAAGAATTGGGGAAAGGCGCATACACTTTAAAAGATTTAAATGGAAAAAAGATACCGCGCGCGTGGAACGCAGCACAGCTTAGAAAGTGCTTCATGTAAAAATTCAAACATGTAATCAAGGCTTTTAAGCCATCATGAATGATGATTCGCGCTATCTTTCAATATTTGTTCTATTACCTTTGCATACATGTTTCACACTTCCTTTATTAATTTGGAGCAATATGACAACACTATATTGACTTCAAAACAAAATAAAACGAAGTAAAACATACATGCGCGAGCCTTAGCTCAAAACACGTTAATGGGTCTTAACTCTAAAAACGTCAGGGCCTTAGCCCAAAACAAAGAGCCTTAGCTCAAAACACTCACAAACATCCATCTTACATCCCGCGCAGCCTGATCATAAAAATCCTTAAACACAACTAAGGCAAAGTACATGCCCTATCATAGTTGTTAAGGTCTCAGGTCGAGGTCGCGCGCGGAATCATAGTGGATATCTGAGTAACACATGCTGACATGTAATGGCTAAAACTCATAATTCCATATAAAAAACGCGCGACAACGAGGCGAAAAAAAGGAATAGTGAAAAGTCATCGCGCGTGTCAGCATAAATAAGATACTGCGAAACCACTTACAAAATAAGACTATGGTTAAGTGAATAATTTCCTTACAGCCTTGTTTTATTTTAACGTGCAAGCATATCTAATATCTATACAAGCAAACATGAAGAGATGAGTGGAAATGCGCAAGATGTGAAAAAGGGAAAACAAATTTCATTCCATTGCGTTGAAATTTACAAGTATGATGAGTAAAAATTACAAATAAAAATAAAAACATGAAGGGCTTCTCAAGTCTCCACGTTGACACTAGCCTCTTCATCATCCTCATCATCGCCCTCGGCATCTGGCGCAGCCTGCTCCTCTTCATCTCCTAACTGACCATAGTCAAGTTCTTCCTCCTCATTGGAGTCTTCTATCACGACGGTGTCAGGAGCAGATTCATTCGCCGCGCCAGAAGCGCTGGCAGGGGCAACATCCCCCGCGCCACCATCATCGCCACCAGCCCTCTCGCAATCATCAAGCAACTTCTTTAGCGCGCCGAGGTCGGGCTGGTCAGCAAGCGCAGCTATCTGCAAATCAATAGAAAAGTCCTGAGTACAAAACACTTGGAAAATTAATCAAGTAAAACTCATTAAGGTCAAGGTACCTGCATAAGGATGGGGATGGGAGTATTCATATACTTCTCCCCCACCGCGGCCATGTCCGCGCAGGCCGCCTCGCTCTTGTAAGGGTACTCGGATGGGTTCTTCTTCAACATACCATATTCGTACCCATCCGTAAACCCTTCAGCTCGACCCACCAAGCGCGCGGCAGCATTGCAGTCCATCACAAGGGCCTGAAACTCGGCAGAATATTTCATTGCCAAAGCGCAACGAGTCATGCCCTGTGACACTAGCCATTGGCGATCCTGCGCTGAGGCCAGCAACAGACGTCTCGAGGGCAGGAACCTGGGAGTTTAATAACTCCACAGTTTCCTTGGTCTTTTTTAGCTCCTCTCTATCAGACGCTGCTGCCGCCAAAATTTCTTCTTTTTCCGCCTGCGCAGCATCAAGTGCTTCCTGGCTAGACGCTGCCGTCGCAGGGCCTCATCTCTATCGGCCTGCGCGGTCGCCAAATACTTCTTCAGGCGCGCAACCTCGCTCTCCAGTGATGATTTCTCAGTGATACTCTGGACGATAGCTTGGTCACGCGCCTCCGCCTGCTGTTCCAAGACACGCACTCTCCGCGCGTACTTGGCAACTTCGGCCTCTGCAACCTGCTGCTTCTCCCTAGCAGCTTGGAGCTCATGCCCGCGCTTAGTAAAGGCGGTGTTGGCACTTGCTCGGTTTTCGCTGAGCTCCGCCTGGAGTTTCTCAGCTCGTGCGCGAGCATCAGAAAGGTTCCAGGCGGCCACCTTAGCCTCTCGCTGGGCTTCCACAAGAGCATCGCGTACTTTAATATAATCACGATGAACCTCTTGGGAGGCAGCAAAGAAAGCTGACCCAGCGAAAATGTGATCATTAAGCAAGTCAGCGCGGGTGCGCTCCTCCTGATACCTCCTTTCAGTAGGAGGCACGGCATGAGCCCAGAAGTCCTCGCATACGCCCATGGATTGGAAGGAACTGTCTTCATTAATATTCCATCTCGGGCGGTAAACGTGGTCACCTCCCTGCAAAACACAAGAAATGTTCTAAGTCATAAACATACTTATATGGAGGTACGCCCAGCGGAGCAACAAATTAAAACATACCTGCGGGGATGAAGCAGAAAAGTCAGCGCCAGCCCCACCAGAAGTATGCGCTGCGGAGACTTGTGGCATCACAGGGCTGGCGCGGCCTCCCAAGGAGCCCTCAGCTTGAACCCCCTCATCCTCCTCATCTTCTTCAATAGGCCTCTTCTCCTGCGACCTGGGGGGCTCCAAACCAGCCTCGCGGAGAGGGCTGCGCGTAGGAGGAGGCGAGGGAGGTCTCGACGCCGCCAGTTCGGCGCGCAATACGGCTTCCTGCTCCTTTGTAACCCCAATAAGGGGAGAATCAGCACTAGCAGGAGCAGGACCAGAACCAGCGGCGCCGCCAGCGGCGCCGCCAACGGCGCCAGGAGTGTCACCGGCAACTTGTACGCCAGCTACAACTCCTATGAACAAATCAACAAGGAAAATTGGTTTATGACTGGATCCAAAAGAAAAAATTCAGAAGTCAAATGTGCAAAACATACCTTGGCGCAATTCTGTTCGCCGCGGCGAACATCGCCATAAAGTTCATTCTACCCTTCTCAGAGGGTAGAACGGGGGACTTCGAAGCAGACCCCGACGCAGCCTCAGCACCTTGTGGCGCCTGCGGCTGATCTGCAACCGTCGCCGGTCCTGCAAACAGTCAAAGGAGCAAAGGTTTAATAATAATTCAATCAGATGAAGATAAGCAAAGTATACCTGTCGCAGGCGCGGCACTGCTTCTCTCTTCAGCCGCGCGAACGGAGGAGGTGGCGCTACCGTACCTCAAGTGGACAGGAGGTCTGCCCACTTTCACAGGCAGGGAAGCTAAAGAACCCATGGTGGTAAACACCTGGGTTTCCTTAGGTCCCTTCTTTTGAGCATGGGGATGAGCGACAGGGGTGTCATCTTTCTTTTGTCTTTTACTACCCCCTGCGCCTGATTTCCCCTTAGCTTTGCGCTTTAGTAGGGGGCGCCTCCTCTTCCTCATCCTCCTCCGCGAGCTCCAGCTCGTAGTTCTCCAGCGCATCTACAATACATGCAACACAAGTGTTAGCAAAATTTGGTATTCTCAAGGAATAAACATAAGTGTGAAGGCTTACCAGCGCGTCGCCATCAAAGTCAAATTCCAGATCCACTGGGATGAACATGTCATCGAAGCGATCCGGGAAACCAACCTCCCCAGCGCCAAGCGCGACGGAGCCACCCTCCACTTGATCATCATAAGCGGCGTGGATATAATCCTTGGTGACTGCGCAAAAACAAGTCAACTGATATCAGAAAAATAATTATGTTCGCGCAGAAAAAGAAATAAAGAAATGAAATAAACTTACACAACCCGTCGACTTGGATAACGGGCTCAAGCGCGCTGTCGGCCCATAGCTTACTCATGCCGACCCCCACCAGCGCCTCCTCGCAAATTTTCTTCGCGGGGGATGGTTCATCGGTCAGTTTCTTAACCCAGGCGCCGGTTGGGTTCTTAATAACATCCGCATCCGCGGGCGCAGAATCGATCGCGCGCATCGTCATGCGGATGGGGATTACACCGGCCCTAATGTAGAAGAACCTCTCAGACCAGTCATGAAGGCTCTTGAATGAGACAGTGGAGCACTTCACCTTCTGACTGCGAGGAATAAAAGAGATCCAATTGTCTTGGATCTTGGCCTTATAAAAATATTGAAAGCGCCGAGGGGTAGGCTCCTCGCGCTGGGATTTGCACATGAACTCAAAGTGAGTCATGCGCACGAGTCCAAAAGGATGGACTTGGGATATATGAATCCCATAGAACTGCAGCAGTGCACCCACAAACCTGGTAATCGGGAGACGAAGGTTGCAGTGGGTGAAAAAATGGAAATATAGGGATATATAACCGGCAGGCGGGTCCGCCGCCGATTGCCCGGCCTCAGGCAACATGCAGCCAAACAGGGTGGGAAAGCCCTGAGAGGCGATAAGGCTGTCAAGATCAGCCTGCCTCAATTTGCAGGGGATTTCATTCCACCTCCTCACCACCTTCGTCCTCCTTACCTCCTCCGATGAGCCCTCAGCAACCTTCTTCCCCTTGCCTTTCTTCTTCAACGTCGACATCACTACGGATTTAACGCGGCGTTTTCGGGAGACGATTGAGGTGACCGACAGGTTCGACGAGTCCGAGCTATCAGACATACAACTGTCAAATCTAACAACGGAAACTTCTGAAGAACGGATATTTCAGAAGACAAAAGAAAGAAAAAATCAGAAGAGAAAACAAGAAGATGAAGGATAAAGAACTCCAAGGGCTGGCTTTTATAGGCCAAGGAGAGAGAAATTTGGGTGCTGAACGGACTTCACGCGCCCCCACTCGCAGGTCTTGGCCAACACGAGCGCGACACGTGTCCCTGACAGCTTGTGAGGGGACACAAAAGGCAACTGTAGCACCTCGAGCACACGAAAAGTCTGACACGTCTCCATCACTGACCCACGTCAGCAACCGTCACGTACATGGACGATTCGTTTCAACCAAATGGATAGAACTTCGCGCAATGATGGAAACAACCAAGAAAACGACAAAACCCCTTTTAAAACAACTAATCAGTAAGTCTAATATATATCTTACCGCGCTCGCGCGAGATAAGACACACATTAGACTGGGAGGGCTTGAAGAGGTATGTACCCGCCTCAACACCGAGCAAGGCGGGTCAACCACAAGATAAACACATTATGAAGGCACAAAGCCAAAACCTATGCGCATGGCGCATACAAAACATGCTTAGGCATCATATGCCCAGGCACACATATGCTCGCGCATCACATATGCGCGCGGCGAGGGGTCGCACCTCTTTGCATGGACGAGTGCCTAGTATGGTCATGGGGCAGTACTATGGGTTTGAGCCCGCTCGTAGGGGTCGCACCTCTTTGCATGGACGAGCGCCTTGTTTTCCGGCACAACGTCCGCGCGTAACCCGCGGGACGGAATTATATTTTAGCTCGTAGTGGCAGCGCCACTTTGCATGGACGAGCACATTTTCCTGAAACGTTCGCGCGTAACCCGCGGGACGGTATTACTTATTTTAGCTCGTAGTGGCAGCGCCACTTTGCATAGACGAGCACAGTTCCCAGAAATGTTCGCGCGTAAACCGCGGAACGATTTTATCAGAATATGTTGATAGAACTATGTTTTACCAAGCATGTGTTTTAATGAAGATATCAGAATTATGTTTCAGAATGATTTGTATCAAGATTATGATGCAATACGATTTATCCAGTTACTAAACTCGTGAACTCACTCAGTTTATACTGATTCGAATGTTTTTACGTGTCTTTCAGGAGATAACTAGGTAGCGCATGGAGTCACACTTAGAGCACCTCACGCTAAACATCTAAAACTAGCTTTTTGGAAGATTTTAGTTCTATCCCTTCGATGCGCGTGGTTGTTCCCGCCGCGCAAGGGGATATGGCGTGGAAATCAACAGTTTTTATACTTGGATGTTTTTATAATTTTTAAACAATGTAATGTATTTGTATTAAACTTTTCATGCGCAATGAAAATCTTTGAATGTTTGCAATGGCCCGTGCTTAATTATCAATCCCCACTCGCGCGCGCCCGGCTGTTTCCGCCGCTCAGGGCCGGGTGTGACAGATTGGTATCAGAGCCCTGGTTATAGCGAACTAGGAAAAGAAGTTTTAACCTAGACTATAACCGTTGGGGAATCACATGAAATACTTTTCAAAGAAAATATTTTCAAAAGAAACTATACACACACTTAGGAACACGGGTCACACAGTGTCTAGTAAATAATGATAACATTATGTGCTCAGAGTACATGCGCTAAGTTTGATATATTTCCATTCTCTTTTAAAGCGAGAATGCCTCCAACTAAAGCCAAAGGAATTACCATGACACCCGAGGAACTCGCGGAAATAATCGCGCAAGCAATCGCAACACATGAGGCCAGCAAGGCCGAATCAAGTCAGGGTCGTCAGAATGAGACCCCAGAACCCGAATCAGGAGCCTTGGACAAAGGATGCTCCTACAAGACATTCATGGCCTGTAAGCCTTGGCCATTCAAGGGTACCGAAGGGGCCATTGGGCTCTACAACTGGATTGACAAGATGGAGACAGTTCTCTCCATTAGCGGATGTAGTGAGAACCAGAAGCTCCTTTACGCGACCTGCATGTTCCAAGAAGCAGCTTCGTCTTGGTGGAAGCTTCAAACGAAAACATTGGGGCGAGAAGTTGCTCTCCACAAGACCTGGGAGGAACTGAAGGAAATGTTGATGAGAAAGTTCTGCTCTCGCGCAGAAATTCAGAACCTACAACAGGAATTCTGGAACCACACCATGGTAGGAACGGATATCGACGCCTACAACAACCGGTTCAACGAGCTTTGCCAGTTGGTGCCAGACATGGCAAACACGGAGGAAAAGAAGATCGAGAGGTATATTTTTGGGTTACCTCCTGTTGTTAGGGTTCCGCTCAACGCCGCAGCGCCTCCAACCTTTGATGAGGCGGTAGCGCGGGCCATCACCCTTACAAGGGATACGGTCCGTGCGGGTTTGTTAACTACGCGCGGAATCGAGCAGCGAACCTCTGATCCCAAGAGGAAGTGGAACTCTCACCACCGAGGGTCCGACTCCAAGCAGCCACCGTTCAAGAAGCAGGAGAGCGTAAGGGCTTACGCGATCCAAGCCGCGGAGCCATCAAGGAAAGGATACAGCGGGCCTCGCCCATGGTGCAACAAATGCAAGTATCACCACGAGGGTGAATGCGCAAGAATCGAATGCGCCAAATGTGGCAGACCAGGGCACAAGACGATGAATTGCCGTGTCAGAGAAGCTGGAGCAAGCGACAACTGCTACGCATGCGGGAAGCCAGGGCATTTTAGTCGGGATTGCCCGCAAAAGGGAAACCAAGCTCGCGGAAGAGCTTTTGTGATCGGCGCAGGCGAAGCTAAAGAAGAGCCGAATGTGGTAACCGGTACGTTTTTGCTTAACGGACATTTTGCATCTGTCTTATTTGATACTGGCGCTGACCTAAGTTTTATATCTGCTGAGTTTAAAAACTCCCTAGGCTTAGCAACCAGTAGGCTAGACACGCCTTATACTATAGAACTAGCCAATGGTAGGCAGTTATGCGCGAACGAAAGAACTGAAGAATGTGTAATAGTCATGGGAGGTCACGGGTTCAATATTAATTTGTTGCCAATAGACTTGGGAAGTTTTGACATTGTGGTAGGTATGGATTGGTTAGTCGAGAACCACGCGGAAGTTATTTGCCATGAGAAGCAGGTTCGGATCCCACTGTTGAACGGAGAAACCTTGGTAATTCAAGGGGAAAGAAGGGGAGTTGCGACGAAACTGATTTCGTGCCTAAAGGCGCGTAAGTGCCTAAGGAAAGGGTGCTACGCCTTCCTGGCGCATGTCGTAGAGAAGAAAGGAGATGAGCGAAGAATCGAAGACTTACCAGTAGTGCGCGAATTTCCAGAAGTTTTTCCTGAAGATTTGCCCGGATTACCGCCGCCGCGACAAGTCGAGTTTCGTATTGATTTGGTCCCAGGAGCTGCGCCAGTAGCTCGAGCGCCTTATCGACTAGCTCCATCTGAGATGCAAGAGCTATCCAATCAGTTACAGGAACTATTGGATAAGGGTTTCATACGCCCAAGCTTTTCACCTTGGGGAGCTCCAGTACTGTTTGTTAAGAAGAAGGATGGTTCGTTCAGAATGTGTATTGACTACAGGGAGCTGAATAAGCTGACAGTCAAAAATCGGTACCCCTTACCGAGGATTGACGACTTATTTGACCGTTGCAAGGATCCAGTTATTATTCGAAGATAGATCTACGGTCCGGATACCACCAACTTAGGGTCCATGAGGAAGATGTGTCGAAAACAGCCTTCCGAACTAGATACGGCCATTATGAGTTCTTAGTGATGCCTTTCGGGCTAACTAATGCGCCGGCTGTATTCATGGATCTGATGAACCGCGTATGCAAACCATACTTGGACAAGTTTGTGATTGTGTTTATAGATGATATTCTGATTTACTCTCGGACCAAGGCCGAGCATGAGCAACACCTGAGATTGATTCTGGAATTGTTAAGGAAAGAAAAGTTGTATGCGAAGTTTTCCAAGTGCGAGTTTTGGCTTAGAGAAGTTCATTTTCTCGGTCACGTTGTAAACGAGAAAGGAATACACGTTGATCCTTCCAAAGTCAAGGCCATCGAAAACTGGGAAGCGCCAAAAACCCCAACTGAGGTGAGGCAATTCCTAGGACTAGCTGGCTACTATCGACGCTTCATTGAGAACTTCTCCAAGATAGCTCTACCTCTGACCGCGCTAACTCAGAAAGACAAGAAGTTTGTTTGGGGCGAAAATCAGGAAGCAGCGTTTCAAATGTTGAAACAGAAGTTATGTAGTGCGCCAATTTTGTCTCTGCCCGAAGGGACGAACGACATCGTCGTTTACTGTGACGCTTCACATCAGGGACTCGGATGTGTCCTTATGCAGCGAGACAAAGTCATAGCGTATGCCTCGCGCCAACTCAAGACCAATGAGAAGAACTACACAACGCATGATCTGGAACTTGGAGCGGTTTGTCTTCGCGCTAAAGATTTGGCGCCATTACCTCTATGGTACAAAGTGTGTAATCTTTACGGATCACAAGAGCCTTCAACATATATTTGATCAAAAGGATTTAAACATGAGGCAACGAAGATGGGTTGAATTGTTGAACGATTACGATTGTGAAATTAAGTACCACCCTGGAAAGGCGAATGTGGTAGCAGACGCGCTAAGTAGGAAGGAGCGAATAAAAACGCTACGAGTCAAGGCTCTAAGGTTGACCATTCACGCAGATCTCTCTACCCGCATCCGAGACGCTCAGCAAGAAGCCTTGAAACCAGAGTTTGTTAAAAACGAATGCCTTGGGAGTATGATTAAGAGTTTGGAACTTAAAGAGAACGACAATCTATATTTCGCTAACCGCATATGGGTCCCTCTCAAGGGAGGATTGCGCGAGCAAGTATTAAACGAAGCTCACAAGACGCGGTATTCCGTACATCCTGGCGCAGACAAGATGTACCAAGATGTTAAAGCGCTGTATTGGTGGCCCAATCTTAAAGGCGCCATCGCGACGTATGTCAGTAAGTGCCTGACGTGTTCGAAGGTAAAGGCTGAATACCAGAAACCATCAGGGTTGCTTCAACAGCCAGAAATTCCCATGTGGAAGTGGGAACAAATCTCTATGGACTTCATCACCAAACTGCCAAGGACACCTGGGGGTTACGACACGATCTGGGTTATTGTGGATCGGCTAACTAAGTCAGCACACTTCCTGCCGATCAAGGAAACCGATAAGATGGAAAAGTTAGCCCGATTGTATATTCGAGAAGTAGTTTCAAAACATGGAGTCCCAGTGTCCATCATTTCTGATAGAGATAGTCGGTTCACCTCAAGATTTTGGAGATCGTTACAAGGAGCTCTAGGTACTCGCCTTGATATGAGTACAGCTTATCATCCTCAAACGGATGGGCAAAGCGAGGCGAACAATCCAGACATTGGAAGATATGCTGCGCGCGTGCGCAATCGATTTCGGTGGTAGCTGGGATACTCATCTCCCATTGGTTGAATTTTCTTACAACAACAGCTATCACACAAGTATCAAGGCTGCGCCGTTCGAAGCTTTGTACGGGCGCAAGTGTAGATCCCCACTGTGCTGGGTTGAGGTGGGTGAAAAGCAAATGACTGGTCCAGAATTGATCCAAGAAACAACAGACAAGATTTTTCAGATAAGGGATCGCCTTAAGACAGCGCGCGATAGACAGAAGAGCTACGCAGATGTGCGAAGGAAACCATTGGAATTTCAAGTTGGGGATAAAGTACTTTTGAAAGTCTCTCCATGGAAAGGAGTCCCCCGTTTCGGCAAACGAGGAAAGTTGAATCCGCGCTACATTGGACCATTTGAGATCCTGGAAAGGATCGGTCCGGTTGCTTATAAACTCCGTTTACCCGCCGAACTCAGTGGAGTTCATGATACGTTTCATGTGTCCAACCTCAAAAAGTGTTTATCTGATGAAACGTTGATTTTGCCGTTGGAAGAGATTCACATCGACAAACAGCTGCACTTCGTAGAAGAACCTATAGCAGTAACCGATTGGAAGGAACAAAAGTTGCGCAGAAGCAAAATCAAGTTAGTAAAGGTTCAATGGAACTCGAGGCGTGGGCCTGAATTCACTTGGGAAAGAGAAGATCAAATGCGCCAGAAATACCCACACCTCTTTCAGAGCATGGCTTCTGCCAGCAACGTCTCCTAAATTTCGGGACGAAATTCGCTTAACAGGGGGAGAATGTGACACCCGGTAAATTTCTCAATCCTATAAACTAAGTAATCAACCTAATAATTAAGTGATTGTAAATATCGAGCGCGCCATGTTAGTCAGCGCGTGCATTTGTTATGTGCGCCCTGCGCGAGCGCGCCATGTTAAGAACCAGCGTGGGCATATGTTATATGCGCCATGCGCGAATGTTTTGGCTTTATGTTTTCATGTACCTTAACGTTATGATGTCTAATGGGTTGACCGTCACGCATGATGCTAAGGCGGGTGCACCCTAAATCGTTTATGCGCGTGCGGAAGGGAACTAACCTCCCCGCATGGCGGGAACATTGAGAGCTAGTTTGTCTGAAGCTCCAAGATGGAATTGACTTCAACATAACTGATCACTATGTTGAAATACCAAGACCACCTGGAGAATCTACAAATGAAACTCAATGTCCCTGACTGCGAGAAGGTCACGCACCTACCCGCAGCAAAGAAATGTCCTTCACGCAGAAAGCTATGCGCACAAAGTAAT
Source organism: Bidens hawaiensis (assembly GCF_021521415.1). NCBI lineage: Eukaryota > Viridiplantae > Streptophyta > Magnoliopsida > Asterales > Asteraceae > Bidens > Bidens hawaiensis. Next base: position 19,542 of record NW_027500525.1, read on the forward strand.
ACGCGCAGAACACTTAGTCTATTCTCCAGTTGTAAAGAGATTTCTCCCGCCCAAAAGGAAACAGTAGCGTGTTTCAGAGATTTTCCACTTTTTACTGTACACTAACAAAAGTACCTGAAAAAGCACTGTAACACGAAAAGTCAACTGTCAGCCACCCTATTCTCACCAACCCCAGACCTGCATGTCCTGACCAAATCAAATCAAAATCTTTTATCCACTACTCCACTCTTAAATAAATAATAATAATTTCCATACTTTATCATCATTACCCCTAGATATGAAAAGATTACAATCCCCTAAAGCAAGGGATTGTGTTCCCTTGAGTTTGCCTATAAATATGTAACCTAAATTATCACCCAAAACACACTTCAAAGGACTGCAAACTTGCACTAATCCTCTCCCAAGCATCCGTTGTTTTCATTTCCGATCCTGTTACTAGGTAAGCCGAGAATATAACCTTGAGATCTACTTTCCAACCCTTATATTCTCCTATTTCTTGATCTTAATATATATGCTTCTTGTTATTTAATCGTATTCTAGACCTTCAATTCCAAGGCCAACACCAAGAAAACCCGAATCTCGATTTAATCCCTTAACAAGAACCACAGGTGAGTCTCACAGCCCCTATCCTCGCTGTTTTCACTGTTTTTAAACTGTTTTCGGGGCGAGGGACACGTACCTAAGTAATATTTTATCATGGTATACTTACAAGCTATGCAAGCGATTATGTGTTTAAATTATATTTCATGATGAGCAATGCGAACGGTTATCTAAGGTTTTCGATGTGTGTGCGCTAGAACTCGAGTAAGTGATCACTTTACCATTGGAACTCTAAGGGTAGGGACTGCTGGTTTGATCCACCCACTCGTAGGGGTCGCACCTCTTTGCATGGACGAGTGCCTAGTATGGTCATGGGGCAGTACTATGGGTTTGAGCCCGCTCGTAGGGGTCGCACCTCTTTGCATGGACGAGCGCCTTGTTTTCCGGCACAACGTCCGCGCGTAACCCGCGGGACGGAATTATATTTTAGCTCGTAGTGGCAGCGCCACTTTGCATGGACGAGCACATTTTCCTGAAACGTTCGCGCGTAACCCGCGGGACGGTATTACTTATTTTAGCTCGTAGTGGCAGCGCCACTTTGCATAGACGAGCACAGTTCCCAGAAATGTTCGCGCGTAAACCGCGGAACGATTTTATCAGAATATGTTGATAGAACTATGTTTTACCAAGCATGTGTTTTAATGAAGATATCAGAATTATGTTTCAGAATGATTTGTATCAAGATTATGATGCAATACGATTTATCCAGTTACTAAAACTCGTGAACTCACTCAGTTTATACTGATTCGAATGTTTTTACGTGTCTTTCAGGAGATAACTAGGTAGCGCATGGAGTCACACTTAGAGCACCTCACGCTGAACATCTAAAACTAGCTTTTTGGAAGATTTTAGTTCTATCCCTTCGATGCGCGTGGTTGTTCCCGCCGCGCAAGGGGATATGGCGTGGAAATCAACAGTTTTTATACTTGGATGTTTTTATAATTTTTAAACAATGTAATGTATTTGTATTAAACTTTTCATGCGCAATGAAAATCTTTGAATGTTTGCAATGGCCCGTGCTTAATTATCAATCCCCACTCGCGCGCGCCCGGCTGTTTCCGCCGCTCAGGGCCGGGTGTGACACAGACCGTAAAATCAGAGGAAGACAAAAAGATACAACATCAACACCGACTGGGATTTCATCTTCATGTATGCAGACGACGAAGTGCACAGTGTTAATTGAGGAGGCAAAACAGGGGCGATGGAGTCTGCATATGAAGCCCGTATCTCCGGCTTCATCTTGATAGTCTGATATAAATCGGATGCGAATTAGGGATTCAACTCACAAATACTGTTTTAAAGGAAAGCCAAATCGATGAAGCTCTGAGTTCTTTGAGAAGGAGAAGGAGAAAGAGAGAGATGGAATGTGGTGGTGGTTGGTAGCTGTTTGTGGCGGTGGTGGTTGTCGGCAGGGAAGAAGGGTGATGGTTGGGTGGAAAGGGATGTAGGAATATCTAATTAACAAATTTTGATTTTAATCCTTGAACTTTGAAAAATGACATTTTTTACCCCAAACACTAACGAAGTTAGTGTTTCGTTACCCCGGGAGTGCCAGAATAAAATATGTTAAAAGTTGGGAGTGTTGGGGAACATTTCGTAAGGAGTGATATATACTAATGAGTCGAAGTTAAGAGTATTTAAAACCAATATCCCAAAAAAAATTGCTTACTACAGTAAGTTTTGAACTCATGAACTAACAACCAAGCCTACCACCACACCAGTATAGAACTTTCAACATACTTACCCATTTTAATTATAATATATTCATATATAATGTTTTTTTTTTACTTTGAGGCCTTAATTAATTGTGAACCTAAAGCACTAACTTGTTTTTGCTGGTCCATGGGCCGACCCTGTCAATCGGTTTCTAGTCGATTCATCTGGTTTTGGCTGGTTGGTTTGATGGTTGGACGCAGTTGGCCTTATGGTCCAATGGCATGGGGTGATGGTTAAGGTTTAGGGTCTTATAATCTCAAGTTTAAAACCTGACTTAAGGGGTCCCAAAGCGTTGGGTTTCCTCATTCATGGCGTTCTTCTGTGAGCCGGACTTGAACAGTTAAATTAATATGGATGACATCCCGTCTTAAAAAAGACTCACTTAGCATAGGTACTTAAACTAATTTCAACCGTTATTCAGCAAACAAATTTACCGGGTTGGATTTAGACCCCAAAATATATTAGGTTGAATTTAAATCACGGGCTAGTTAAATTTAAGTTAGTTCTTATTGGGCTGAGCTAGAGCAAGCTGTTAATGGGTTAAGATTAGATTAACTATCAGTTACCAAAGACTATGACCCAAATCTTCCTTTGAAACATTTTGTGCATGCAATAAACCTTAATTCTGTGATCTCTTTGAGACTAGACATGCAAACATAACGTGTAGCCCCCTTTGCAATTTAACATGTGTGAGAATGGACTGATAATGGAATGATGGGATAAGGTTTTTTAAAAATCAAGTTTCATTGTTTGTACTTTGTATGAAGATTTATTTATTTTTTCTCTTTTTTTTAAAGAAAGAAATTTGTTTCGATATGGAAGCATTTTTAAATTTGACGGACGTGAAATGGTATTCTTCTATAAAGTCCTCTATTACGCGACACCTTTTGTGTAACATTTCGTTATTGAATAGGAAATTTTGAGCTAAATAATGATGCACTAGATGTTCGTGCGTCACTTCACGATCTCTAGATATGCTAGTTCTTGATTATGTTGTGTCTTGAACTTCAAACATCGATGCAAAAACAATATTAGCGAGTAATCCCAAAATACACATGCTTGTATCCAGTGGCGGACCCAAAAATTATTTTCAAGGGGGGCGACGTCAGGACTTAATACTAACTTTAAGTGGGGCGATCGGGATTTTCACATAAAAACAACACTAATTTTTTTTTCTAGGTGGGCGGTAGCCCCCCATTCTAAAAGGCTAGGTCCGCCAATGCTTGTATCAAAAGCCTCTTCATTGGATGTTTACAAGTAATCCATATACACTGAAAATTTGAGGAGCAAAAATAAAAGTTTAATTGGTACGTAAAAAATGTGACTTAAAAGTTTGAATTTATAGGGTTTTAAAAATAAAATAAAAATATTAATAATATACCTTTCTTCATTAATTCATTTAAGTGGTCCAAAAGTATTTCTTGATCTATTTTAATTAATCTCAACAATAAAAAATAATTGGGATAGTTTTCATGAGTTCACCATCTATACTAAAAGCCATCGATACCGATGGGGATAACATGATGTTCCCCATGGTAACGATCCAGTATCCTAACCACAAGCGTTCAGCTGCCACTCTGCATAATAGCCCAAGGGTGGACGAACAATGTGAAATGTTGTATAGGACTCAAATACATGCTTGCAACATAGGTTTCATGGTTGACTGACTTTACTTTCAGCACAATACATTATAAAATGCATGTACACAATTTAATACTAAAGTTATTATTTTTTTAACAAAGCATATGAGAGAATATTCAAATGAATCATTTCCTTGAATCAAACTCATGATGTATGGAAAGCTATGGAAAAGCTAGGCAAAACATACATCTAAAGCAAACGCTCATGAAAAGCTTAAAAACAGCTAATAAAGAGATGTAACAACGTTTTAATGATAAAGCATGACACGATATTAAACGAAATGATAAAGAATGACATGACATAGACGAACCATGTCGATCCTCAGTCCATTGGTAATAGACACTAGTCTTTTCAAAAGACGAGCATGGTGAATCAATAGTGATTGGTCGATTGATGGATTAGAATATTAGATTAATTAGTTAACGTTTGTAATCTCATATATGCAAGTGGATAAATAGTGTAAATGAAGACCCTGAAAGCCAAACGTGATTAATGGACAATGATGTTATATATGTTCTTTTGTAAAAGTAAAAGGTAATAGATAGGAGTAATGTTCTGTATCCAACAAACATTATTTCTTTGATCTCTTTAAGTCTAAACAATGACGTAAATAGGTCACACAAAGATATGACCTAAAACTCGAAAACAGAATATCTTTTGATTTCTATGTTATTGTGAACTAAAATGTTTTTTTCTTTATTTTAAACGACTAAATTTTTGTACATATGGAGTTTGAACTCATGATCTCTTATTTCACAACAGAAAGATAATTATCAGTAATTGTTTATTTGAGAAAATAAAAAAATAAAACTATTTAATTTACTGGATTACCTAAGAAAAAAACGTTATTCAACTAACATTCATTTTCTAGGTTAGAACGAAAACATATAGTTCCTTCCGAAATTAGGGGTTGAATGTAATTAGAAAATAATAATCAAGCTGAAATCTAGAGGCATCGAATGTTGGAAAAAAGAAAGGGAAGGATCAATGATTCAGTGAGGTTCGAACCATTGACCTCCTATTCTTAGGACATAGATGTTGGGCCATATAGCCTCTTAAAATCCATGTGAAAGGCACTACTAGCTAGGGATGAGCGTTTTCGATACCAATATCGAATTCAGTACCGATTTGGTATTGTCGGTACCAAATCAACGCTAAGTTTTTAATTTAATTTTCGGTATCGATATGACACCAGTATGATTCAGTATGACACGGTACTTGTATTTCTCGAATTTTGCACGAAATACCGGTATCGTACCGGTACCGAATATTTCGGTACCGATACCAAATATTTCAAATTTCCGGGATCAATACAAGTTCATCCCAAGCTCATCCCTACTCCTAATTATTTGCTAAATAACACATAAAAATATAAAGTAGTTTAATTTATATACATTGTTAGTTAATGTATATTTTAAAATCAAACATTAATGATGACTAATGTCGTATTCACATAAGGTTTTTTTATTTATGAAAAGTTTAAAACAAGAGAAATTTAAATGTACCTAAAATGTTAACTAAAAATTCAGCAAATACACATTTTTTAATAAAACATTAAAAGTAGACTTAATATTATTAAACTTTTATTCACAAAGAGTGGAAAAGTATATATGCACATTAGAATTAAAACATGTCATTCTTTTAAAACAAACAAATTTTGTACCTCCAAAACGACATTGAGCCCACAACATGCAAGCAATAAAGAATCAACCAAAGATTTTGTGGATATCCTTTTTCCCTTTTGGTTTTTGTGGTCCTTGTATAAAAGATAAGACTTTAATCACTTTATAAAAAAATCGTTTTTAAAGCGCTTTAAAGTTTGGTTTTGACTCGGATCAAAAGCATACACAAGTTGCAGAGGCAAACTTACTAAGGATGGTTCTTAATTTATATATAAAAAAATTGAATTCAAAATCTTCACTTGAAATACAGTGTGTTATCATTACACCTAGGATACTACAATACGACTAAACTAAATAATACAGAGTATAACTCAATATCGCATTTTGGGCTATATTTTGAAAATACAACACATTACCATATATATTACCATTAATATTGGGTTAATAAGTTGATATCCCGGTTAAAAGCAGTAGATGGGACTATATTTAAACAAACAACCGCAATTCTAAACGATCACAAAATTACTGTATATTTTGTCATGCAAGTCGGCTTACAAAGTTCTACTAAATTTGTGATAAAGTAAATATAAAGTTTAGAATATAAAGATATTATGTATTAGCTGCTGGATTTAACTATATATTTACGTTAACTTATATATAAAAGAAAAAGGTGACTCAGATTGTTTAGGTGGTATAGTTTTTTATGAATTTGGTCTTCATCAGGATTTAAAATTATACATTTGGTTCTTAGTATTTGCTCGAACACAACATCATCCGTCATTTAGAGGCATCATACAACATGTGAGCAAAAACCGATTAAAATCCTAACATAGTAGCAACTTTTTATATTGATAGAAAATCATATCAATGATAGATGCACCATTGTACGAAGTGTGGACATACCATTTTGTTGCACACTACATTAGACCTTTGGAAAATGCTTGCTTATATAAAAAAAAATATTGGAATTGTTGCTATGGTATCTCTTTTTGGAAATAATATTACATACAAATATTATTTGTATTGAAAAATAAATTCAAATAAAACATAAGCTCGAAAACATATAGTGCCCTCAAGCTAGCGATGACCTCATTGGTGACAAACGTCTTTAGATTACTTTTTCTTGATTTGTTGGTTTGATAAACAAATTTAAATCCCAATATAATTCGAACAAAAGTATTACATAATCATCATCTAAGTTTTATTTTAAATCGTGATAAACAATATAATAAAATATTATAGGTCTCACAACCATGTGTAAAGATAGTAATCTGACGATCCAAACACACTTTCCACGTCCTTCACTCACTCGATCCGCTATTCAATCTAGAATAAATTTACCAAACTGGCCCTCATGCACCAACTATATATAAAACCCACACTTCCACCACTCAAAACATCATAATTCAAATATCATCACAACAAACAAGTACTCAAGCTAGTCTCTCTTTTGATAAAATGGCCCATGCAACTGACCTCAGCTACACCATTGAACGACGACTATCTAGCGGCTCAGAATGTTCGTCGAGTTCTTATTCGTACTCCGACCAGGAGGAGTACTCACGCATAAACAGGCGGAGCTCGAAGTTGAAGAAGCTGATGAAGAAGGTGATTGAAGGAAGCAAGAAGAGCATCTATGGATCCTCCAAGCCTTTGAACTTTCAATATGATGCCCTTAGTTACTCGCTCAATTTCGATGAGGGAAATCATTCTGGTGAATATTATTCCTATAGATCTCAATGCTCTTAAGCTTTAAGTGATCAATATATATGTATGTTTGTAATTAAAACGAGCTATAGAGTGGCGAATATCATCATGTACAGTATATAAACTATTTAGCATGAGAATTGGAGAATCGTTATAAAGATTGTCATCAATATGTAAATTAGATTTTTTATTTTGTTCATCAAATTTCTTTTAATACTTGTCGTTAATATATTTGAAATTGATGTGAATGCAATTTATCTTTTACATTTTATATTTTGTTGCCAAGTGTTCAGCAGTGAAACTTTTACATTGTGCCAATATTCATCCTAATAATAATACAAATAATAAATTGTATTCACATTTTAAAATACTTTTTCATCACATTTAAATAACACTAATTAGTTATTGTTGATATATATATTTTACTGTTACAACGATTCTACTTTCAGAAATTATTTCAGTACATACATCTATTATACTGTATCAGTCAGTATATCATTTACACTCATCAAAATATATTTAAGTATATATGCTAGTGATGTGAAACTACTTCTTAATAAATAACATCAGAATGTAAGATGCTGCCCAAGTGATTCTTAATAATGATTAGTGTAGAAAAGTAACTAAAATATGAAGATAACCCGTTTTGCCACATCTTTTAAATAACTGTTAGATTAAAATTATATTGGTCACGTAACACATAAATGGGCTGTTTGATTCATTCAGATCTGAATGGCTTAGATCTGAATGAACCTCTGTCCCATTCAGTAACAACAATAAGTCTGAATGATTCAGACCTAATTCTAACCATTTATATGTTTTTATAGTTTGAAACCAAACAGTCTAAAGTCTGAATGAATCAGATAATTGTTCCATTCAGATGTAAACAAAAGTTATTCTTGTATCTGAAATCTGAATGAATCAAAAGTTATTCTTGTTCCAGTCTAAAGTCTTTCTTCGTTCCATTCCATTCTACATGAATCATGTATCTGACTTCATTAATAATGTTAGAAAAATGAAATAAAATATGAAGCACTAAACAAAAGTTATTCTTGGGATTGAATATGCTATAAAAGATTAATATAATTGTAGGATTAAAACAAGGGGCCGGGGCAAATACTAGCAAATGGTTATCACGCCTCAACATTGAGTCTGGGGCACGGTCAATTGGTCAAAGATAAGATGCATGCCCAGATGGGCCTCCCCACGTTCCTAGAGAATATTTTATTTTCTGCATTTCTAAACCTCTCTTTTTTTACGAAAAAATAAGATAAAACTAGGATAAGAGTATTGGTGACGTGTATTGCAAATGAAAATAAAACCTTATTTTATGTTATCCGAATATTATAATACCGGCCATTCAATGTATAATGTTGGGTTCAAATGAATCAAGTCACCAACCATTTCTCGTTTTAAACTACTAAACTAAAGTAAACGTCGTTTTAACTCTTTCAATGCGGCCACAGCCAATTAGATAGATAAAACATGCATGGCCGTTTCACACTATCATATGCATATTACGAAAGAAAATATAGGCTATGGACATATATTAAAAACCTGGGGCTGAGACCTCAACGGTAACAAAATTAAAGTTTTAGTTGACACGCCTTACTATTTTTCCTTTATATATTTTGGGTTTTTACTATCGGATAAATATTTAGGAGACGTGATTTCTGAAAATTAACATAGAAATTAGGATTTAGGATCTCGCGCTTTGCGTCGGGACCGTTAAATCAAACAAAAAAAAACATAAGTAAAAATGTTAAATGATAAACTCGCTACATGTCGACGCGAAGTCAGTTTGTATCTAGTTATGACATCGAAACTAAACAAAAGAAATAAACCCTTCAAATGCCAAAACACAACAATTTATCATATGTAGAACCAAAAACCTGACACGTTACAGTTGCGAACCAACACAAATTCAATTAGTAGCGGTACCAACACAAATTCGTAAACATAAATTAGTAAGACAAAAAAATATTTTAAAGACGATGCATCAAACATAGAAACGTAGATATAAACTCATATGATGATGAGATATTTTTAAATCATGAAAAAAAATTTCAGTTATTGTAAAGACGGGCTATAAAAAATATGAAACAAAGTTTAAGAAAATCGTTTTAACCGACAAACAAAACATGTAAAGCTGACACTTGCTTAAATTTAGTGTTTAATAATATAATTTGTTAAATATTTTAATAAGTTTAAATAAAAAGTAAAATAAAAGAAATAGTTTCATGTTTTTATTTATATAATTATAGCTAGTTATTTAATGATTATAATTAATAAAATATTAAAAAAGTAAATAGTAAATTGAACAGTAACTTAGTGAGTTAGGTCACTAAGGTTGAGTCTTCTTTTTAATATATATTAATGTATACACTTGAAACATAAACAAATGCAGTAGTTCACAAAATCAAATAATCCTACAATGAAATTTATAAAATTTAAGCATCAACGAATGATTAGTCCATTATATTCATGTTGCAGTGTTGCTTAACATTGATTAACCTGCAGTATGAAATTATAAAACAGAAAGTAAGAATGAACGCGACCTTTGAACTATTGATGCTACAACATTTAGGGATGTCATTTTTATTTATTATTTTTTCTAATGCTAATGGGTTTAAAGAAAAAAGATTTAAATAGGCTTGTTTTATAATAAAACTGAGTTTAAATTTTGTAAATGTGCCTAAACTATATTGGGTTCAAACATAAAATCGGTTCTTAATTACATATATTCTATTCTTTTATTTTTAAAATAAAATTATATATGCATAACTTAAAAAAAACATCTTGGGCCTCATAAGAGACTGGGCCTTATTCGAATCTGCATTTTCAAACTCGTGACAAAGCTTATTCGAATCTGGTTTTAAGTAAATCCAAATTAATTAAATTATTTAATAACACTAAAATCAGCGACATAGGATGACTTATAAAATCTAGTTGGATATAAAAAAACTAGATTTTTGTTATATTTAAAAGAAAAGTGATTTCATTTAATTGTAACATAGGTAAGTTTTTTTTAGTATAAACAATGTTTTTATCATATTATTTAAAAATGAATTTTGTTATTTAAACGAGTTCTGCTTATAAAATTGAGCCTGATTTCTTGTATTTATAGTTCTATTCCTTTAAATGACACAAGCTTTAATGATTATGAATATGCATGATCATCTATAAACTTAGCCAAGTATGCTTATATTACACATAGAATAACTATAAGTTGGATCCATTTTAGATATCTTTTACTAAGCTCAAGCAACTATAAACGTGTCAGTGACTTGTAGCAAATCATAGCGTTTATAGTTAACAATAATGAGAATATATGGAATACAATAATACCTTAACGTACAATAGGTACGCGAATACCTTATATTCACGAAATCGATCCATGAAATCAAATCCCAACATTTCGGAATCGTCAATACATATCCAATAAATCATTGGTTCACAAAAAAAAGTTTTGGATCGTTAATCGATCAATTTTTTCTTTTTTCACGAAAACCGTTTTGAGCGTTTTAGGTTTTTGGCTAAGCATTTTAATATATATTTTTTTGTCTTTGAGCGTTTTTGTTTTTGCCTTTAAACATCTCGCGTACCTATCGTATGTTAAGCAGTTATTGTACAGTAAACTCACCTTAACAATAATATACTATATTTTACTCTGCTTTCATACTCTATAATATTAGGTGTTGAAAACACAATAACCATGCATGCTTCTACTTTTAAACGTACATTTTCATTTTTTAAGTTAGACTACACATTGACTTGGTCAAGACACAAAGTGGTGCTGACTTCAATCCATGTTATTACATAATTAAACAATAACTTTTGTTGGTGCATCATTTCTTTCCATAAAGATACGCATCTAAGTGGACAAAGCGGACCTCCTTAAATCCCATTCCTCTTCTCTAAAGTCAATTAAAGCAGGAGGATAAGACTTCGATCTGACGTGTGAAACAACCGGAAAATGATGATTCTTGTCAAAACCATGTGTAAAGCAGTAAAGGTTGCAAATCCACGATCAAATAAACAAACCCTTTACACCAAATATATTTAATGTATCGGCACTTCAATCTCGTGTAAAATTACCAAATAGTCCTCATAAACAACTTTCAAGTTATAAAATCTGCACTTCATATATAGTTCAAACTTCCATTCATATCAGTATATCATAACCAACAACAACTTATCTTAAAATTAATGGCCACCACAACCAGCCTAAAAAATGCATCACCGCCGCCACTGAAAAACGATCTCCTAACTTTTAGTTGTGAAGCTTGGACGAAAACGCGGGGTGCCGAACTCAATATGTATAGAAAGTCTTCTTAAACCGGGGTGTCTGGACTCAAATTTTTTGGACGAAAACGGGTAATTTTACACTAGTATAAGACGAAAACGAGTTAATTTACACTGCTTAGCGAAAAAACAAGGGTGGCCAGGAACACCCCGGGCCTAAGGGAATTTCCGCCCTTACTAACTTCGCTGATGCTCGCCTCATCCGTCATCCATATGCACTTTGGTTGAAGAAAGCAGAAAAAGCCACTATGGTGGTTGATACGATCCAATCTTGCTACCAAATTAAAACTTTAGTAACCATACCTACAACTTGTAAACCTTAGTGTCCAATCTTGTTATTTTAGAAAAACTTCCGGGACTAATTTCTTAATTGTGTCTAATAGGATACAAAGATCCTAAAAGCGTAAAGATCTTTTGTTAAAGTATATATATATATATACGTGATCAAGATATGAGTAATAGCTGTAACCAACAATATACCTCTCATAGAAGATGATGTAAGTTCATATATGGTTTCCTTTACAACTGTTCGTGCATGGAAATATATAATGGTCGACACGAAAATCTTACGAACCCAAAGGCAATGCTTTAGTTTTTCTTTTTTCCCAAAGTTGATGTTATAAGATAAGAATTTGACTAGTCGTGTGAACAGGAAAGTTAAAGGCAGTTTGTTTTGAAAAACGTTGTTTACGGGAAGATGGAGTCGATCAATAGCCTCTTTAATGTAGCCTCTTAACAGTTAAGATGATACCTTTTAACTGTTTGTAACATCTTAAAGATCAAAAGGTAGTCTTAAGTTTGAATGGTTAATATGTTACTATTAAAATGCAGTATCTTAACCATTTAGACATAGGGTTACCTATTAACCATTGAGAGACTATAAGCCATTAAAAGGTAGCCTTTTACTAACTGTTAAGAGGCCACCAAACAACCCCGTATTCTTGTAAAAGTGTGGATATTTGTATTTTTTTTAGTTTAAACATGGTTTATGGATAATGATCCTATAGTAACTTTTGAATCTAACATATTCAAGTTATACAAAGCCATTATTAGATGTTTAAACCTATACATTAAGAGCATCCATAATGCTAGACGTCAACAAACCGGCCGTTACATCAAATTTCAAACATATATATCTCAAAACCCTCACTTTTCCAAAAGTTAATAAAATTATATATATAATGTGTGTATATATGCATGTGAGAGTGAAAGAGAGAATGGGGCCAACACTCCCATTAGTGCACAAGTTTGTAGTCACAAACCCCACTCAACGACTAGCTACAATGCGGAAGTTTTCCACTGCTCGTTTGTTGCATGGCCGTCAGTCTGGCCACATGAGACTGACGACACCCGCAAACCTAACGTGGTTGGTGCTCTGATAATCCTCATATTGGTATAAGTTTGACATCTGAAGTAAATTTAGCCCTATATACACATATAATACACAAGAAAAAACTCAGCATGCAACACTTATATTACACACAAACCCTCATAAAATACATATTAAGCTACTTGTGTATAAATATATTTGATAAATTTATTTACACACATAACACTTGAATTACACACAACTAACCCTCCTAAAATAAAAATATTACAAAAGCTTAGTTGATCGTCTTCGATGTAGAACTACTTGTGTGTATTATATACGGTTGCCATAAATATTAGCAACTCTTGCTAATTCAAAATGAAAGTATTACACAAACAATTATTCGCAACATAAGTCTACGGTAGACTTCAACAATTTCTTTTAAATAGACAAAATGGCAAAACAAGTCCTTTATGTTTTCATGGTTTTTCAATAGTCGTCATTTAGAAACCTTAATGGCTGAAATCATATTCTGTGTTTCCAAAATGTTGCACGTTACGTCCTTTTCCACTAACCCAGTTAGATTTTTTCGTTAACTCTCATCACATGAGATGCACGTGAGGGTAAAAACGTAATTTCCTCTCCCAGATCATTTCCTCCCTTTTATAACACACCCCGACTTTTCATTCTCATTTTTAATCCTTCATCTTCTTCACCTCTTTGTCTTCTCCGACGTTCATCTTCCACGTTCACCATCATCATCAATCATCTATTCCATCTAAAAATGACCTGGGAAATACGCGAAACTGGGGAAGATTATGATGTTGACCTAATATACGGTAATGGCTTACTGAAATTACGATTTTTTTCTTTGATAATTAGGTTTTTTTTTTGGGCATTTTACTTACAAAGTTATGGTATTTTGCAGCTGGTTATACAAATATTTTAGCTTAAAGATCCATCATGGAGGTCGATTGACTAGTCCTCCAAATCGCACATATGTAGGAGGTACTTTTAATTTCGTGGACCTGATTGACATTGACAGGTTCTCTATTCACGAAGTTAGTGAAATGATGAATGTGTTAGGGTATTCCACTGTTGATATTATCTTATATCAATTTTTACATCCTGAGAAAGGATTAGATGATCTTGAAGACCTGTGTAGCGACCAAGATGTGCTGAGGTTAGCTACACATGTGGAACATCATAAGCTCATTAATGTATATACTCAATATGGGGTTAAAGATATTAAAGAGTTTTGGTCTTCACCTAAGCCAAAAAAAGGCATATCAATGTCTATTGAAGAAATTGATGAGCCTGGACCTTATGCTAATGTCCCTGTTATGCAGTCAAGTGGTGCTAGGAAGTCTATTGATTTTAGGCAGTCAAGTGGTGCTGGGAAGTCAATTGATTTTGGGCAGTCAAGTGGTGTTGGGAGGTCAATTGATTTTGGGCAGTCAAGTGGTGTTGGGAGTTCAATTGATTTTGGACAGTCAAGTGGTGTTGGATTAGAGGTGGATGTTGGGTTAAAGGGTGATGATGTGGATGTTGGGTTAAAGGGTGATGATATAGACGTTGGGCAACAGATTGATATTGGACTAGATGTTGATAGGCTAGATGTTGATTGTAGGGTAGAAGGTGATAGTGGACTAGATGTTGATGTAGATGTTGGGCAACAAGTTGTTGGGCCAGAGGGTGATTGTGGGCTAGATGTTGATATTGGGCCAGAGGTTGATGTTAGAGCAGATGTTGGGCTAGATGTTGATATTGGGCCAGAGGTTGATGTTAGTGCAGATGTTGGGCTAGATGTTGGGCCAGAGGGTGAAGGTAGGCTAGATGGTGATATTGGGACAGATGGTGAGGATGAGGATGTTATGCTACAGAGTGAGGTTGATAGTGATATTGAGGGTGGGGTTGAGACTGATAGTGAGGGTGAAGATGATAGTGATGATAGTGACTTTAAAGGTAATTTATGTGAGGATGATAGTGATAGTGATAGTGACTGTGACTTCAATGTGAAAACAAAGGTTGTGCATAAGGGTGAGAATGATAGTGATAGTGATTTTAGAGGTGATGAGTGCAAAATTACTGATGATCCTGAAGTTGATATGAGGGAGTACGCTAATAATGTTGACTTAGAAGTGAAAGATAAGAACCCTGACCCTAAAGATATAAATATACAAGATGAAATTATAGACAATGACAAAATACCTAGTGAGTCAGAATCTGATGAGAATGAGACTGGTATTAGAAAACATCACTTGCATACTTCAAGACAATTATTAGCTTCCTCAAGACTGTTCTTAGCTCTGAAAAGACCAGGTATGATGTCCATGCACCTTTGACACTTTTTATGGTCAAACCATCCAATAAATTTGCAATTTGAACCCTAATTTCAAGCAAAAACATATAATTACTCGTGTTAAGCACATTCACAGAACCATAATTCAAGAAGAGAAATAGAAAATTGTACCTGGACAGAGCATGAGTAGAACCGACGACCTGGATTTTTATCCGTCCAAGAGGTTTTAATCACGGCTTATTTACCACACTCACAGAACACCATCATTCACGGCTCGTAATTCCCCCAATTTCCCCCAATTTGATAACGGCTGGTAACCCTAATTTCTAATCGAAGGAGGGAAAAGTCGGGGTGTGTTATAAAGGGGGGAAATGATCTGGGAGAGGAAATTACGTTTTTACCCTCACGTGCATCTCATGTGATGAGAGTTAACGAAAAAATCTAACTGGGTTAGTGGAAAAGGATGTAACGTGAAACATTTTGGAAACACAGAATATGATTTCCGCCATTAAGGTTTCTAAAGGACGACTATTGAAAAACCATGAAAACATAAAAGACCTATTTTGTATTTTAAATATATTAAAGTAGTGAAAATTTAATGGGACCTAGAAAGTATGTGTAAAGAACTAAATTGATAACTGACGATGTAACGACCCCTTTACACGTTGTATACAAAGTAATCGCTCTCCATATGGTTGGAAGAGATTTACCAAATTGCCCCCTTGGCACTTCTATATAACACTCATTCATGAAATCAAACTTTCATATCATTTGCCATCCAAAAACAACCTACGTACTCTTATATAGTAATATCTCTATCTTAAGAAAATGTCGATTGCAACCGACTTCAATTGCATCATGACCGCCATAGAAGGAAGACCATCCAACTTCTCGGAATGTTCGTCGCTTTCATCAGTCTCTGACGAAGTAGAGTTTACTAGAACGAGCAGTGGCATAGGCAACATAAACTGGAGCCAAAGCAGAAAGTGGAAAAAGATAATGAAAAAGTTGTTGAAAGAAAGCAAGAAAAGCTTCTATGGGTCTTCTAAGCCTTCAGTATTCTCTTACGATGCCGCTAGTTACTCCCTTAACTTTGATGATGGGAATTACGACGATGAATACTATTTATATCAATCCAGATGCACGTAATAAGTTAGTCAGTGTGACATTGTGTACAGCCTAGTTAGTGTCATTTATTTGTTATGTGAATTGATTTCAGCTTCATGCGGATTTGTTTATCTATTTATATTTAAATGGATATTATATTTCTGGGATTAACCTCGATTGATTGAAGATCCGGTAGCTATGGACAGTTTATGTCAAATTCGGTGGCAAAATGCTTCCTTTCGAAGTATTTACTTCACTTGATAAAATTGCTGGTATGAAATGTTTTTAATTTTACACGGGTTATGTCTATATTAGTTTCCTGTTAGGCATACAAAGCCGAAGCTGGCGGTTAAAACCAAAATTTAAGACGAGTATTTAGGTATGAGACTACTTCTAACTTTTTTCACTATTAATAACTTAATACTCACTTGATATAATCTAGCATACTCGTAAAATTTTCTTTTTATTATTTTTTTATTTATTCATTGAGTAATAAAATAATCTAACAATTCATTGTTTATTTATAATATTACACTTTCGTCTAACTGGACGCTGTTAGTGTTGTACTATCTCCACATGAAGTTGTACATATTGTTTGTGTGTGTCCCCTGTCCTTACCTACTCTTTATTTTCTACGTGGCCGTCTTTGTATGAAAACTTGTAACATACGAAAAGCCTGGAAACCCTAAAATAATAAATACCACATAATTGTGTCTAGTTTCGACGAATTAATATAGCTTAAAATAATTAAACATTGTTAACACCTACGGGACACTATATTGAATGAATATTGCTTAATAAATGTATCATAACAATAAATTGTTAAATAAAATAAACATTACGATATTACTACTAATAAATAAAATCATCAACAATATAGATGTCTCAGTTCCTAATAAAATAAAGCTATAATATATAAAAATTGAAAAGCAAATTAACCATCTTTAAAAGATTGATTGCTCAACCGACAAAAAAATAAAATGAGCAAATGGAATGAATCAAGAAGGAAATCTTTTTCTACAGCTACTGTCCTCACCCCTTCCAAAATTATTTCTTTCCTTGAGGTTGAAGGCGTAGATTACGGGATCTCAAATTACCTCCCAATCAATCAGTCCCCTCTTAATAATATAAGCAATCCTTCTGCTTCTGCTTGACGCCCTCCTCATAAAACATTGCATCATTCCCTTTAAAGTTCAACCTTTCCGGTTACTTGCAAGACCATCACCGGAATCGCCGTCACCGGTTCGAACCAGCACCATCGGCTGTTGTTCGTCTGTCCAGCGCCGCAACTAACCGCCGAGCATCGCCATCACGTTTCCTAGCTATTCGGTAAGTCTACAGATTTCATAAAGTTCTTCCCATCGTTACACGACTCGATTAATAATCCGATGGCCATTAACCAGGTCTCGGAACATCTCCAAAACCTTTGTTTTCGATTGTTCGAGTCGCCATCTGATAACTCCCAGGACGCCACGGTGAAGGACTCGTGATATTTTACACGGAAGGTAACCTGTTATATACTTACACACATGAAATTAGTGAAAAACCAATCGGAAACTAAGACATCCGGCGACTGTTAAATCTTGAAACATAATCAGAAGTTTTGTTTTAAACATGTATATATGTACGTATGATACTTTTCCCTCCAAACTAGAAACCTTGTTAAATTAATAACGTCAATTTGATTTTTTTTTACATTTTAATATCAATGTGGATTATATCAGTGTTGTTAGTCATGAGTCCTATATATACTAAAAGTAATTAAATAGGCAATGGTTATTATATGAACGTATTAAGAATTTAATATTGTCGTCGGAAAGTTTCGTAAACGAGTTAGACACCATTGATGGAACTCCCATAAGTTAATATAAATGTAATTAACTGTAGGCATTTGTGAATTATTGAGGACGACTTAGAATATTGTTTGCTCTTGCTTATCGGCAGCTAAGGTACGGATTCTGTGGTATTTAAATTATAGCATAAATATTGTTTTCATCGATCTCATACTGTACGGACTTCGTGGTCTTGCACTTGTAGCGTCATATCATGTCTTCTCTCTCATAGTATATGGGTCCTTAATTTGTAATTGCGTTATAATTATTGAGTTCTTTCATAGTATCGTGTCACCGTTATTAAATGGTTTCGTTTCTCTATTTGTTACAAATTTTTAGATTGATCATTGTTAAATTGATAAGTGAAGTTGTCATGCATGCGATAGATTAATCCTTTAGCCTCATTATCGCATGTTCCTATTGATCATTGATTATAGTTATTGAATCGTTATGTATGGTTATTATTCATTTATTATTGTTTATTGAAAATATATTGTTTCATCGATCTCAATACCCGAGCACATCCACCTATGGGGACATAGGGCGTCAATCGAGGCACCTTTGACGTGCTCTATCTGTGGCAGAGCGATTAGTCCACATCGTCTCTATTTTATTGTGCGATGAGAGCATATACTGATTACTGAGAGGCGTATGAATCAATCCTAGGTATATTGTTACTGGAGTGAGATGGTTAGGTGTGTGTGCCCACATTCCTATCTCACTTAATTATTGATGCATTAGTCTGCAGCTAATGTACATATTGTATTGCTACTGTTATTGTTATTGTTACCCGGCTCACATGGGTATTTCCCATTGTTATTGTACCGATTCATAACTGATAGTTCAGTGTATTGTTACTGTTATCGGTCGCCTAATATATTTGTTTCTCCTTTGATCGTTTATCTTATCGTTTCGTTCTCGTCCTTTATTGTAATTGCTATTGTTTTCTCCGTTACTGGGTAATTTTTGGCTTAGCCTTGTTTCTTTGTTTTGTGTTTTCTTATATTTGTTGCAGGTACTCAAGGGAACCAGGGAAATGTGTGATAAGAGAGTAAAACTAAAAGACTAGAAGTGGAAATCGAGAAACTTAATTAAATTCTTTTGGGTTAAACAACTTTAAGTTATTTTCGTTTTCGTCAAGTACTTTTAATTTGTATGTTTTTGGACCGTTGTGCGGTTTTCAATTAGGGTTAAGTATTTAATGAAAATGCTTTTAATGTCAGTAATTACCGTATCGAGTGACACGTCATCCCTAACCGGGCCGGGGTGTTACAAAACTGGTATGACACGTATTATTCATCTTTTCACTTTTGTCGTCCAGGGTTATTCATCTTTGTCCTTCATTCTCATCATCGTTGCCCTGCCGATGATTGGAGTTTGGAAACCTACCGCTAGCGTGTAGTTATGCACACTGCATTACAACACCACCATAATGACACCTTCACCGGACTACGCACAGTGATGTCACGTGTGTCAGTAGAACAACGCTTTGTTTTCATCATGTGACGCTCAGTCAGCAAAGAGTGAGTTTTTGTTTTTGAGGTGTAATGGTGTTGTAGCCCAACATATATATATATATACATATGTGTATGTATATATATATGATTGATTTCTTTTGAGAACCTCTTTGAGTTTTAAGAACTCGAAAAAACTCAACGTAATAATTTTTTTTTTTGAATTTTTTTTACACGTGTGTAATACATAAGTGTAAGTAATGTACAAAAAATTATTTTTTTTACACACCGAATCGACTTATCACACATGTGTAACTAACATTAAAACTTGTGTAATTATCAAAAATACTTATTCTCTCTCCTGATTCATTTACAAATTAAATTTAATCTCAGCCACATATTTCAAATCATTTAATTAAACTTGTGGTCCAAAATCGAGTTATCAAAGTTCTTACAACTCATCAAGTTCTCAAGATATCCATTCCATGTATGTATATATATATATATATATATATATATATATATATAGGAGGGTTATTTTGAGAACCATGATGAGTTTTAAGAACGTTAAGAACTCAATTTTGAACCACACATTTAATTAAATGATTTAAAATATGTAACTGAGATTAAATTTAATTAAAAAATGAAGCATGAGAGAGAATAAGTATTTTTGATAATTACACAAGTTTAAACGTGAGTTACACATGTGTAAAAAGTCGAATCGGTGTGTAAAAAATACCGTAATTTTTTGTACATCACTTACACTTACGTATTACACATGTGATAAAAAAGTTTGAAAAAATAAATTGTTACGTTGAGTTCTTTCGAGTTCTTAAAACTTAAAGTGGTTCTCAAAATAAATCAATCATATATATATATATATATGTATATCACCCACACACATACTAATATAATAATAATATAACCAAAGTGAAGCAAGGCGACAAGCAGTCCTCGCCCCACCCACCATTCGCCCAGGGGGTGGTGTTCACGCCCCAAATCGCCAGAATTCGCCTCTTCATTTCGCCCACTACGTATGGCCTTACAACACGTCGATTTTTAAGGAGACAAAATCGGAATATCTGATATTGGGAGGACAAATCCGGAACTTCTTTTTTCAAATGGGACATAAAAAAATGGTGTGAGATTAGTTATATAATTAATATATGCAATGAAACTATTAATAATTTATTTACATCTTGACACCTTGTTGTTGTGATTAAATTAATCGAGAGTAGCTTAAACATGCATAAAATAATGAACAACAGATCTAGCCCACTTACCACTTAATTAATCATTATAATTCAAACATAATCCCATTAATATTTCAGTTATTTGACACATAAAACCAAAACCCAAACAAGTATCATCAATGGGTTCAGTCATGACGCTAGTCGATGCAATCCTATTCATCTTCTTCCTCATAATCGCACTCGGGGCCCCGCTTCTCGATGCTCAAACCAGCCTGCCTTCCAACATGTTCCCGGACATCCTCGTACGACTCAACAACTTGTATACACACGAGTACGGAGATTATTTGGTCCTTGAAAAGCCACGTTTCTTCGTTGGATTGAGTTGGCTTGAGCTTCTGTTCGCGTGGCCCTTATCGATCACTTCATTATATGGGATTGTTGCTGGGAAATCTTGGTTGCCCACCACTTGTTTAATGTATGGTGTCTCTACTTTGACTTCTATGGTATTATTATCTTCCCATTCTTATTTTTTTCTTCCTCCGTTTTGAAGTGTGCATGATTCTAGTTTTATTTAGCATGAATTTAGGATATTTTAGTCGGTTGTATGCTGATTTTAAGGTTATAAGATTTGGTTGGCTCATAGAATAATTCATATTAGGGTATAGCATAGGGGTAACAATTTTGATTACAAGTATGGAATAATCTGGTTTTGGATTGCAATACTTAATCGTTCAGGTTGACAGGTTTAACATGTATAACTTTTATTAACAGAAAATTTTCATTTATTCTGAAATCATTGTCATATTTAAATTTTTATATGGTGATAACGATTTCATATGTGACATTGCCGCGTCATAAGTTAAATCTTGAATTATTGACAATTTGAAATCAGTAAAAATATGCTTGAGTTTAGAGACCTCTCAAATATGAATTTGAGATAAGTTAAGATTTAGTTTTCGATGAAAGAAATGTGAGGATACCAAACCTATCCCGAACTCAACCTGAAGAAACACTAACCGGACCCCGGGCAGATTACTGGTAACCTGGGGGTTAGATAGATGTTTCCCACGAGGGGTTAGACCCTGAGAAGATGGTTCTTCTGATAACCTGCAAAACAGATACCGTGAGCTTGTCACTAAGAAGGGGGGGGGGGTTCCTCCTTGTGACCACCCTCCGGCGTGAGAATCAGACTAGATTGCTCTTTAAATATAAAAGTATATTAAGAGATTGCTAGAGCAGATATCAGGTATAATATGATGATATAAGATATGATATGATGATAATGTGATAAGATGAGATGGTCATACCATTTGTGGTATTTATAGCCGAAGGTAGGTTTCCAAGGAGGTATGGCCGGCTGCAACAGTGTTCCTGTTCCACCAACAGTAGCCTACGCACGTGCCCTGCTGGTAGTTGGTGGGTAGGTAGCGGCTGATAGCGACCAGGCCTGCTGTATACTATTCCTTTTCCACCAACTGCCGGCTACGCACGTGGTATGACAAGAGTTGGTGAGTAGGCAGCGGCTAATAGTGACATACAGTGTGGGAGCATGCTGCTCGCCATACTGTTGTCCATAAGCTGTCGTATCTTTAGTCAGATCTTTTTCCCATACCTCGTCAGGTACAGTACAGAAGATCTTCCCGTATCGTACGGACTGGCTTATTTGGGCGGGAGTATTCCCCCTCCCGCCCTTGTGCGAGATTGTTCCCGGCTTCGCTCATTCCTTCAGGTGACACTGAATGAGAGCTAAGTGCCTTGTGCGTGTAGCCTTGCTGCGCGGGTGGCCTTCCCTAATGGCTTGTATCCGAGGCTGCGGGGACAGGCGGAGTCCTTCACCATTGGGAGGCATTTCCTGCGGGACCAGCTTGCGTACTGCGCGTAAGGACGTCACGTCTCTGAGCATGGTTGGTCCTGCGGATCCAGTTGGTTTCTGCGCAGACGTCCCTGTTTAAGGTGAGTCTTGCGGGTCCAACTGGGCTCTGCTGGGACCTACCTCTTCAAGTCCCCCCAGTCCAATGTTCTTCTCATGCGTGTTTAATAAAGTGAGGTGAACTTTTGGACTCAAGCAAAGGGTTTTGAAAAGGGTTTTTTAAGGTTTTCCATGGGGATTCCTCCCGCGGAAGTCCTTGTCACTTGCAGAAATTCCCGAGTTTCCTGTAGGTCTGTAACCTCCTCGCAAGTCAGGAGCGTTGAGTCCCCCTTGTGTGGACTCTCCATGAGGTTTTGGTAGTTTTGAACATAGTGATCAATTATGTTAAAACCACCAATTCCATCCTGGAGCTTCAAACAACGTAGTTCTCGACGTTCTCGCTATGCGGGGATGTTATTTCCGTTTCCGCAAGCATTGCCCAGAAGATCCTTCTTGGTTTCAATTCCCAGCGGAGCGCTAGGTATGTGAAGGGTTTTGCCTTAACACTGTACCAGCGCTCGTCTTACAGTTACTTTACTTCCAAGGTATTCCTGGCGTCAATTCCCTGCGGGTGCTAGGTATGTGAAGGGTTTTGCCTTTACACTGTACCCGCACCCGTCTTATAGTTACTTGGTTGCCGAGGAATATTTGGCTTCAATTCCCTGCGGGTGCTAGGTATGTGAAGGGTTTTGCCTTTACACTGTACCCGCATCCGTCTTATGGTTACTTGTTCGCCAAAGTTTACTTGGCTTCAATTCCCTGCGGGTGCTAGGTATGTGAAGGGTTTTGCCTTTACACTGTACCCGCATCCGTCTTACGGTTACTTGTTTGCCCAGGTAAGGGGTATTTTCCCGCTTACTTTTTAATATTTTCAAATTTTGAATTTTGAAATTCGAAAGGTTGGTGGAAAGATAGGAACAGTCCAAACCTTTGAAACGTCGTGCGACGGTTTCTTCTGACTGTGTCAGGACGTGCAGGAAGTTATGGTGACGTGACATTATATGGTCATTCCAGACGCTTTTTACGGCGCGTGGGCGCGATTTTTCGGGCGCGTGGCCGCGAAATTAATGGCACTCGTCCTGTCAACAGCTGTTGCCAGCTTGCCCGGTGCCAC
Source organism: Bidens hawaiensis (assembly GCF_021521415.1). Classification (NCBI taxonomy): domain Eukaryota; kingdom Viridiplantae; phylum Streptophyta; class Magnoliopsida; order Asterales; family Asteraceae; genus Bidens; species Bidens hawaiensis. Next base: position 43,353 of record NW_027500525.1, read on the forward strand.
ATGTCACGGTTTCATTGCACTTTCAATTTCTCTCTCCTTCGCATTAAATTCACCGCATTAATTGCGATCACTATATAAAGGGGAAGAGGGTCCTTTGTAATTCACACCTTTACTTCTTCTCTTCTTCTTCTTAGCGATTTCCGGCAAATACTCCCCTTTTCAGGCAAGCATTTTCCCGAAATCGCTTTCTTCTTTCTGCAAGATGTCTTCACGTGATCTCGAGTCTTCGGCCGATGACAAGAGTACTGCTGGCGAGTGCCAGTGTGCTCTGCCCGGCGATCTGTACCGGTATGTTGTCAGGAAGTTCATGCTCGATCATCTCGAGCCTGAGTTTCCTGAACCCCATCAGACCGTGTACGATGCCCCCAGAGGCAAGATCGGGGTTTATGCAGCATTCTTTGTCTATGGGAATCTTAGGTTCCCATTGACAAAGTTTGTTTACCGTGTCCTTGAGAGGCACGGTGTTCATTTGACCGAGTTGCACCCCATGGCGATCGCCAAGATTCGCCATTTTGAGTGGGTGTGCCGGATACTGGGTGTTGAGCCCTACGTTGACCGCCTGATGACCTTCTACACTTGGAGGTGCATCCAGGGGTGGTACACGTTGACAACCCGGATTAAGGGTTTAAAGATCTGCGCGACGGAGCGCAGTCTTCGCGCATGGAAGAGAGAGTTTTTCTTTATCTCCGCCCGCGCCATTCCCCTTGCCATGAAGTTTAAAAATGGGCAAGCTCTCCCAAGCCTTCACGCCTCCAACTACCAGGAGGCGGAATGGTTTTCGAGGATATCTCGGATCCAATCTCCGGTTTACCGGTTTGCGGAGTCCGGGATGGTCATGCTGGGGATGAGCCGGGTCTGGAAGGCGGCGGACGCGCAGAAGGTTCCGATCGTCCTCGAATACGGTTCGAACTCTGTTCCTTACGGTATGCTTTCTTTCCCTTTGTTGATTTTAAATTGCTTCTAACTTTTTCTGTTTATTTCAGAGGGGAACGACCTGAAGTCGCTCCTTAACCCGCGGGAGGAGGACGGTCCCGTACGGATGGGTACTCGCGCTCTTGACGAGAACGAGTTGCCCATCCTCGAACAAACTGCGGATCGGTTCGTGGAGGTCTATCCGCAAGGCCATGAGATCCTTAGCGCCAGGTGGCCAGGTAAGGCGCTCTTCAACCCTCGACCCCTCAATGTTGAAACCTCTGCTGGAATTCCTCTAATCGTCTGTTCTGATGAGGAATCCGCAGATGGTCCTCCGTTGGTGCGGAAGAAGAAGGCTGCCGGCGGGAAGGGAAAGGAGAAGGTGGCCTCCACTGCCGATCCGGTGCCTCTGTCTGACTCGGAGACAGAGAGCGACGAGGTGGCGGGGAATCCCGGTGGTGATAAGACCACGGCTCCGGAGGTTGCGACTGTCCCCTCCGGAGAGCCCAAGAAGACGACGGTGACCGGCGCAAAGAGGCTGGCTCCATCGGGTTCGTCCCCGCCCGTCCGTACTTTCAGGCTCAAGAAAACCCGTAAGTACAACTTCCATCAGCTTTTATCTTCATAGTTCAATATCCTTTTAACACTTTTCTTCTTTACGCAGGCGTGGATGTTGACGCATTCCAGGGTGGAGTGCCGAGTAGTACCTCTCCGTCGATGACGGTAGGCTTGGTCAGCCTTCCTGAGGCGTCGACCCAGGCGCCTGCGCCTGCTCCCGCTGGTTCAGTTGCTCACTCTGAGCTGACTGTTCCAGCCGAGTTGACGTCACCGCCGGCCGTGAGTGCGATTTTTACAGCATCCTTCACCGAGCCGGCGGTTACGATTGCTGCGGATTCTGCGGCAGCGACTGCGGCGGCTGCCACCATGCCCCCGCCACCCGGCACCGACGGCCGGCCCATCAGGTACGCATGGGAGTACTCGCCAATCTTTGCCACCTTCCCATCTGCCTGACCTTTTGGATGGGTTTCCTTTGGGTTCAGGTGATGGGTTCGGCGGCTATCGGCCTGTTATAGACCCTACAGGTGCGTAGGGTTCCTTTGGCCCTTTTTTACGTTTATTTCTTATCATCTTTTTCCTAACTGCTTTTTTGTTTTTTGCAGTGTCGGATTCCAATGAAGTGTATGTTCCGCGATGGAACATACGCCGAGGAACAACCCTTCGTACCCCTGTGGAGTGCGTGGAATGGGCTCGCCACGCTGCTCCTCATGGTGCGTTGGGGGAAGCCTTGGTTAGCTACCAGGAGGGTAGGCTAACCAATGAGCTTCGGGTTCTCCTGGCCCGGATGCAGCCACGCGTCGAGCTGCTTTGTCGTGAAAACGACAAGTTAAAAGTAGCTCGCGCTAAAGAAGTATCTCAGGCGCGTGCTCTCCGGGAGGAGAACCAAAAATTAACCGCAGTGGCTGCGGAGAAGGAGAAGGCCTTCAAGGCCCTCGAGGTTGAGGTTCAAGCGCGACTCGAGGCCCGCTCCAAGGCTGCCCAAGCTGTTAACGAACAGCTTCGGCTGGCTAAGGAGACTGCGAGGAACACAACCGAGAGGGCCACCAAGGCTGAAGCCGTTGCTGAGCCTTTACGCGTGGAGAATGAGGAGCTCAAGGCCAAATTAGAGGCTCTCCAACGTGCTCATGATGCCTTGGCAATGGAAGATGCCAAGAAACTCCAGGAGATCTTGGACCAGAGGGGTGTGCTTGACCATACCGAGCGGAAGCTTAAGGGCGTCGAAGAGGCTGCCGCAAAGGAAGTGTTACTTGCCAAACTTAGTAAAAGCGAAGCCGAACGCGCCTGCACCCAAGCTCAAGCCGCCCTTCAAGAAGCTCTGGTTGCCAAGGAATGGCTTCTTCGAGAAGCGTTGTCTCATGTATGTTTCTTTATCTTTACGCTTTTCTTTGTACATAGAAAAGGTGTTTGACACTTGTATTTTCTTTTGTAGGTTGTGCATCGGGTCTTCTCAGAGACATCCTACGACGATGCTATGAGCGCAGCCCTCAACGCTTCTCACGAGGATGGGGAACGGGCCGGCTTCCTGCTTGGTCTAGGGTTCGTTGAGAAAGGCGTCCCGCCTTCCAACTTCCCTTTGTTCGATGTGGACACCGAAGCTGCATATGACCAAGCGGTGAACCAATATGCCGCCTTTCCGCATCCGGTGGTGAAGAAGGTGAAGGAAGTCGCTGCTGCTGATGATGGGTTAGCTATCCTTAAAGCTTTCCTCGAACCGCCCCGTTCTGATGGAGCGGGTCCAAGTGGAAGCGGCCCTGAAGCTTGATCCTGAAGACCCCTTCCCATTGCTAGGATAGTCTTGTACAGATGTATTTATTTTTTCTTTTCGTAGGCGGGTAGTTACCCGGCCATTCTTGTAATAATTCGTTTGTGAAATATAAATCTTTTTGCGTATAAGATTGTTATTTCCTTCTTTGGGTTTCTTGCTTTATAAACTTATGACTTGCATACTTAGTTTAAATTAGCAATTCTCCAAGTGTTTAAAATAAGTTAACCTGTTGAACGTGGTTGATAATGGGTTAAAGTTTTGCTTCCTCTTTCGTGATTGTGCGGGTAGAACCGTCACTTGCACTTAGTAGGATGGCTAAACTTTAACCTTCATCTGACCTGCGTGTAGGTTTTCCTCATCTTTTGAGGATAAGTTAACCTTTGAACGTGGTTGATAATAGGTGTGAAGTTTTGTTTCCTCTTTCGTGATTGTGCGGGTAGAACCGTCACTTGCACTTAGTAGGATGGCAAAACTTTACCCATATCTGACCTGCGTGTAGGTTTTCCTCATCCTTTGAGGATAAGTTAACCTTTGAACGTGGTTGATAATAGGTGTGAAGTTTTGCTTCCTCTTTCGTGATTGTGCGGGTAGAACCGTCACTTGCACTTAGTAGGATGGCAAAACTTTACCCATATTTGACCTGCGTGTAGGTTTTCCTCATCTTTTGAGGATAAGTTAACCTTTGAACGTGGTTGATAATAGGTGTGAAGTTTTGCTTCCTCTTTCGTGATTGTGCGGGTAGAACCGTCACTTGCACTTAGTAGGATGGCAAAACTTTACCCATATCTGACCTGCGTGTAGGTTTTCCTCATCCTTTGAGGATAAGTTAACCTTTGAACGTGGTTGATAATAGGTGTGAAGTTTTGCTTCCTCTTTCGTGATTGTGCGGGTAGAACCGTCACTTGCACTTAGTAGGATGGCAAAACTTTACCCATATCTGACCTGCGTGTAGGTTTTCCTCATCCTTTAAGAATTTTGTTTTGAACCGTTCGACGCGCGGTTGTCAATAGGTTAGTGTTCAGTTTCCTTTCATGATTCATGCGGATAGACCGGCACTTTCATTTAATGGGATAATTGAACTCTTCCCCTTCAACTGACCTGCGTGAAGGTTTGTCACGTTATTGGGTTTGTGCGGGTAGGACCGCCTTCCCACGCAACGACTTCACGTAATGTGAATGCCGTCACCAGTGTTGCATAATTTAACCGTTCGACGCGCGGTTGTTGATAGGTTATTGTTCAGTTTCCTCATTATGATTCGTGCGGATAAACCGGCACTTTCATTTTTGGGTGCTGAACTTTTCCCCTTCAACTGACCTGCGTGAAGGTTTTGTCCTTTTTGGGTTTATGCGGTCTTTTGCCGTCTTCCCCATGCCACGATTCTTCACGTAATTATGCGGTGAAAGCCGGCATATTAGTGTTCAGAAAAGTATAAATGTAAAATCATCAGCTTCGATGTTCTAAAGAGAATCATTTCCATTAGAAGTGGCTCTTGGCCTTTTCTTTACAAATTGGAATTGATTTACATGCAAACTGTGTAAATGAACTCCATTCCATGTTGTTGGGATGGGAGTGCCATCGAGCCGATACGCACCTGGTTCGGGATCTCGTTCTTTACGCAGCATGTAGTCTTGACATTGAAGCTGGAATTTTTATTCGTGTTTTCCCGAGCTGGGGTTCTACACGCACCCGCCTGCTCAGCCTTTATTGCGCCACGAGGTGCGCGAGCGTCCCATCTCTGACAAATGCTTCGACCATGTCTTTTACGTCTATGCATTCTTCAGTGTTGTGGCCTTTTGTCTTGTGAAAGTCACAGTATTTGCTCCGATCAGCATCGTGACGATGTCGGATTATTGGAGGCTTTGGCCACGGGAGCTCTTCAGTGGCGAATATCTCAGTGACGCTTTTGGTGAGTGGCGTCCATCTGGAGTTCCGGTGCGGCTTTACATTATCCCTTCCGCCCAATCGATGTTGCAAGCCGGATGAGGTGTCAAAGTTTACCCTTGACTGCCAAATGCCTAGCTTCCGCTTTTTATTTAGTCGGGCGGTGAGGACGTTGTCTTCTCTCGTCTTCTGAGTGTAGAGGTTTGTGCTCTGTGGGAGATCTCTACCCAGTTGCTTCTCCGTTTCCGCATAGCGTTTTGCTGCTGTCATGATGGCATCCCATGTGGATGGCATGCCATCTTTACCCGTTAGGGTGCGGATGAGCTCTGGGTCATGCGCGCCCTGGATGAAGGCAGCGCGAACAAGATCTTCGCTGATATTGCCCAAACTTAGCTTCTTTGAGTTGAAGCGAGTGATGAAGTTTGGCAGAGATTCATCTTCTTCTCGTATGCATTTGAGGATTGTCCATTGCTCCTCGGTATACTTCCGTTGCTGACTGAAGTGTTGGCTAAACTTCTGCTGGAAGTCTGCCCAGTCGTAGATGTGGTTGACCGGTAGACGATCAAACCAAGCTCTAGCAGCCCCAACAAGCGTCATTTGGAACATGTAACACCACGTGGGTTCCGTCCAATTGCTGACGGTTGCCCCCGCTATGAACCTGTTCAAATGATCGTCTGGATCAGATATACCGTCATATGTGCCTATGTTAGGCATTTGTTTGGCACTCTTTGGGGCGATTGCTTCCGCAATGTCCCTTGCAAATTTGGACGTTCCCGCATTTGCAACGTTTGGTCTGAACGTTTTGGAGAAGTCTCGTGGACTTCCACCTGTGCTTTTTGGTTTGAAGGCTTGTCCAAAATGCCTTTTCGGTTGGGATTCCATTTCCTTACGCTTCCCTTTTGCCCTATGGCAAGGGTTCGCGTCGGAGTCGGATTCCTCCGAGTCATCCTCCTAGTATTCGAATTCGTCGGCCTGTTGTACGGAACGCAAGCGTTCGTCCAACTCAGCCTGGAATTCCTTTTTTCGTGCCTCCGCCCATGCCTTAACTTCATCGAGAGTTTGGCGGGGGAGTCTTCGTTTCTCAAACTGGGTATCAGTGGATCCCAGTAGGCGATCATTTACTGCACTTGCCCCAGCTTGAGTAACTGGGGTAGTGTTCGTAAAATTTACTTCACTTGCCCCGGCTTGGGTAACCGGGGTAGTGTTTGTAAAAACTGTGTTGCCGGTATTCCCCCCAGTAGCTGGGGTTGTGGTTACCGGAATTTCTCTAACCATCTTAGAAGTTTGAAAAAACTGGAGAAAAATAAAGTTCTAGCTTTATGCACGGATGGCGCCAATGAAGAAACACTAACCGGACCCCGGGCAGATTACTGGTAACCTGGGGGTTAGATAGATGTTTCCCACGAGGGGTTAGACCCTGAGAAGATGGTTCTTCTGATAACCTGCAAAACAGATACCGTGAGCTTGTCACTGAGAAGGGGGGGGGGGGGTTCCTCCTTGTGACCACCCTCCGGCGTGAGAATCAGACTAGATTGCTCTTTAAATATAAAAGTATATTAAGAGATTGCTAGAGCAGATATCAGGTATAATATGATGATATAAGATATGATATGATGATAATGTGATAAGATGAGATGGTCATACCATTTGTGGTATTTATAGCCGAAGGTAGGTTTCCAAGGAGGTATGGCCGGCTGCAACAGTGTTCCTGTTCCACCAACAGTAGCCTACGCACGTGCCCTGCTGGTAGTTGGTGGGTAGGTAGCGGCTGATAGCGACCAGGCCTGCTGTATACTATTCCTTTTCCACCAACTGCCGGCTACGCACGTGGTATGACAAGAGTTGGTGAGTAGGCAGCGGCTAATAGTGACATACAGTGTGGGAGCATGCTGCTCGCCATACTGTTGTCCATAAGCTGTCGTATCTTTAGTCAGATCTTTTTCCCATACCTCGTCAGGTACAGTACAGAAGATCTTCCCGTATCGTACGGACTGGCTTATTTGGGCGGGAGTATTCCCCCTCCCGCCCTTGTGCGGGATTGTTCCCGGCTTCGCTCATTCCTTCAGGTGACACTGAATGAGAGCTAAGTGCCTTGTGCGTGTAGCCTTGCTGCGCGGGTGGCCTTCCCTAATGGCTTGTATCCGAGGCTGCGGGGACAGGCGGAGTCCTTCACCATTGGGAGGCATTTCCTGCGGGACCAGCTTGCGTACTGCGCGTAAGGACGTCACGTCTCTGAGCATGGTTGGTCCTGCGGATCCAGTTGGTTTCTGCGCAGACGTCCCTGTTTAAGGTGAGTCTTGCGGGTCCAACTGGGCTCTGCTGGGACCTACCTCTTCACAACCCTTTATCATCCACAATAGCAATGGTTGTACGTATAAAAAAACTTAATACTAATGCATGGTATACATTGTTGTATCATGCATGTAGCAGAAAATATGACATGAACAAAATTAGATAGTGATAACGTCTTTTTTTTATTTAAAGGCATATATGTTATATATGTATAAAAGAAGTAAACCTGGCAAGCAAGACGCTATGATACGAAGGAAGAAAATTACATGTATAATAATAGGTCACTCAACCACTTGAACCTAGAAATTTAATTTGCATTTCCAGTTCCTGTTACTATACCAAAGGAAAGAGAAATATAAAATATTTATCCAAGATAATTTGTTTGTTGTGGCGGTTGTTTTTGAATACGTACCAAGTTGTTTCTGAATCTTCATAAACCCACCAATGACAAATATAAGCACCCCGATCAAGTTTTTTTTCTTTTTTTCCTTTTTTTGTTTTTCTTTTTTTTTTTTTTGATTTTTGAACTTCAAAACTTCATCCACATTTTCATCTCATCCGGTGTAGTAGACATCACCTACGTAAGACCAAGTCATGACACAATGAGACCCCATATCTTATTAGACCATTAGATAATATTAGATCGACAGAATAAGAACTTGAACTGTAACATGTTTTCTTTCTTCATAGGTAAGAGACCATAATTGTAAACCCTAACACAACTTATTACAAATCAATATTTACTTAATTAATTTTTCCACAAAGTATAAAAGAATCAGACAAACTTGAACATGACAAATCAAAATATGAAATATTCAAGACAGGTATAAGCCAAGGTGTAAGAATTCTTGATAATATTTTATAATCTTAAAAGTATTATTATTATTATTATTTGTTTATTTTATCTATAACCTTTTGCTGTTACCTAAAGATCTAGTATTGAAGTTGTATTATTGTTTTTTTTTGTTTCATACATATAGTTTACTAGGCTATATGCCAGTGTGACACACGGGCTAAAATACAATACAATTTATAAAAAAATGACATGTTATTATAACATAACATATTTTCAATTTCATTAAATAGAATCCATAATTTTGATAATAAATTTGAGTTATTTCTTTAAGTAAAAGTTAACCTGGATTTCAAAGAGAATGACTTTAATTTTGTATGTTTACTTAGCAACAAATGTATGTTGATATTTCTTTCTCCGTTTAAAATCAACATAACATTTCTTTACATATGACCAAAATAATATATCTTAAGATTAAAACACAACTTATTTAACTTAAGAGAAAATGTGCCCGGCTTCATTAAAAGAAACAAAACAACAAAATACATTCATGAAACTGTCTAGGTAAATGCATTGCCAAAAACTATATATAAAACTATGTAAAGTCAATTAAACCACACTCATAATAAATTTACCTAAAACCATTTAATTAGACAACTTTTTCTTGAATGGCAAATTTATGTTACTTGTGGGAATTGAACCCAAGAACTCCAAAACCTTGGTGTTTAAAGACTTTTGTCTTTGCCAACGGGACATCAACCGCATTGGTAATTGGCCAACATATTAAGCCTGGAGTTAAAATTACATCTGGATTCTAAAATTAAATGATATCTTGTCTACTTAAAAGTACAATATAATTGACTCTCTAAAATCAGAATAATATAGCATTAAAGTAAAGGCTGTATATGTCCATTTTTTAATATAATTCTCAACTACTATTGAGTGCACAATTGCACAATTTAAAAATCTACATTGTGTATTCTTCCTGATTTTATCTGTGTGGACTCCTGGAAGACAAGTGATGAATAAAGTCCAAGCTGGAATTGCGTAAAGATGCATAAAATTATTAGATTGTCATTTAATATTTTAAGCATTAACAAAATATAAGGATTACCATGTTGTATGAATTGGATAATAAATAATCCTCTTCTTGGCTAGACTCTCCGTCTCTTTCGCTGCAATTAACAATATCACAATATACATTATCAAATATGTTCACATTGCATACATATGTATACATATGGCACACTTAATAATGGTACATGTTTATATATTCACTTATATACAAATATATACATACACACATGTACATAGGTATACAAGCACACACAAATATATGTTCAATTGCTTGAAAATAGAGAAGATATTCTACCTGTTATTACCATTCGAAGTTGTCTGAACAACCATATATATACTCCTTTAACTCCAATGTGAACACGGCGACCTTCTCGTTCATTATCAAACATATCATGGAAATAATTACACACTGTCATATTAAGAACCAAAACTTTATGTTACAAATTTAGAACTACTTACAGTAAAAAGGAAAAGAGAGCATCTTTTGACCAGAAACTTTAACTTTTCATTCTTCTAGCAACATAGCAACATTTGTAACAAAAAAGGTGAAAGAATTATCTGAAGCTACCAATCTTGAAATATAACAGCAATATAATCATAACTAAGCCATACCTGAACATAATGCACACCATTTATTTTAGTTGGTCTAGTGATCGATTCAAAAACAGAACTCCCACTTTATTTCTTAAAAATCTGGAAACCTGCTAGATGTATCGGAACATAGAAGACTGGAGGAACCTCGAAGCTCCTGATATTACAAGCCAATAAAGCACATCAGCTAAAAAAAATATCTCGTAAAATGATTATGCTGCATAACATAAAAAAGAAATATAGTCGGTCTTATAAAATAACTTACTTTTTTCTGTTGATACAGCTTGTATGACTCCAAAGCAGGTATCCCTATAGCATAAGACATGAATCCCTTCATCAAATTAGCCCTTTACAAATAATAATAAAACCAGCTCCCACAAGAAGAATTCTTCTTAATTATTAACTATGCATAACCCGATCTTTTCAATTGGTTTTCAATTAAAACTCTGCTATAACAGGCCAATAACGTATTACACGGGTTCTCTTAAGCATTTTATCAAACACTTGGTGGGCAGTTTGGTTTTGACGCAAAATCAAGTTTTTTCAACCAAATAACTGAGGTTCCATGGATCAAACATAGATTAACAGTAAAGACTCAAAATTAAATTGCATAAAGATAAAGAAATCGACAATAAAGACTTGAATTTTAACATATAAAATTTCAAATTAAAGAGCAAAAAACTCACTTAAACCATTCATTAATGGCAGCTTCAAATGGAGTCAGCATACATTTAGCAAACAAGAGACTGTTGAGGCACTTTTAACCACCTCAAACTGAGAGTTCTTTCTTAACCACCTCAAATGGCTCAAACACAACCCCACTTTTAACTGCCACAAACGACGGGTTACAGCGGTGTAACTGAATACGAAGAGAACATGGAGCGATTGAACGTGTCATCGGCCGTGAAGGAGTAGAAGAAAGCACAATTTGAGTTTAAAAAAAAATCAAAGATATGTTGATAAAGAAAAGAGGATGGAAGAATACCTGCAAATGGATCCACCGTGTGGAAACTTTCACCCAAGTAATCAGATTTCCGTTTGGTAAACCCTACAAATCGAAAATATTACAAAAGGAACAACTGCTATTTATTTAGGGTTCATAAATCGAATATACACAAAATAAAGCTTTATGACGAACCCTAATAAGTCTTGAACCCTAATTAGTAATTACTTTATGAAGAATAGATCGAGCCTCTAATTTAATTAGTAATTTTTTGTTGAAGGGATGAAGAGAGAGAAACTGGTTTGGATTCAAAATTTGAATACGAAAGTATCTCGACGCACTAATTCTTTGAAGAAAAGTTGTACATCATGTAACACCACATGTACACAACCTCTATGAATGACACATCAACAATGACTTCTAATGTTGACACTTAGAAGTGTTATGAATGAATGACAAGTGTCCTAAGATCTTAGTTCTTCTTTTATTATATAGTTAGAAGAGTCCTTGGTCAACCATTCTTGTTTTTGAAAGTGAACGTTTGTAACAACGGATACAATACAACAACCCACCTCCCCAACCTGGGAGTTTGTAAAATATAAGATATAATGGGTTAGGCTAACGTACTCTCTTGTGTATTTGTCATACCTCATCTCCTAGACTTTCAGTTTCTTCAACAATCTTATTTGACATGTTATTACCCTCTAATATTTTTAATCATTTCAAATATCCTTTAAAATATTAAATCAACTACTATAAAGTTTATTTTTTATTTTTTTTTCATTTTCTATCTTTTTGTTTTTATTGTTCTTTATAATAATAATAATATTTATTATCATTATAAAATGTATTTTTAGAATAATGATATAGCGTCTTTATAAAAACGATAAAACGTTTTTTTATATTTATCTTATCATATGCCTCACACCCAACAAAATGATCATTTAAATATTTTTTGATAGGTTCGAATGCATGAAATTAATGTCATATGAAAAAAGAATTAACTTGTTGATCAAGTCTTATGTTGTTTAATCTGTTTTATTGATAAAAAAATGTGTTTCTTTTTAAATAAGCAATCTCTAAAAATTGTTTAAAAAGGAAAACACACCCTAAATTAAAAAACGTTTCTTACATAAACGATTTTTGTTATTTAAAAAACAAAACAAAAATTATAATATGCAAAAAAAATAGAAAAGAAAATGGTAAAAAATAAATATAAAGGCTTAAATCGTATTAACGTAAAACTTAAGAAAATGAATAAGTTTAGCAAAACTCTGTATAATGCAATCATATCTAATGCACTTACCACTTGACAGTTCAAATAATATCCCATAATAATCTGACGCATAACCCACAACTTCAATGGGGCCGCTAATAATAAAAATAATCGACGCAATCCTGTTCATCTTCTTCCTCATAATCGCAATCGCAGCCCCACTTCTGGATGCCCAGACATGTCTTCCTTCTACCAGCATGTTCCCGGACATCCTCGTACACCTCAAGACCTGGTACACCCACGAGTACGGGGACTATCTGGTTTCTGAGAAACCCCATTTCTTCGTTGGCCTGATCTGGGTGGAGCTTCTGTTCGCGTGGCCCTTGTCCATGGCTTCCTTGTATGGGATTGTTGCTGGGAGATCTTGGATGCCCACCGCCTGTTTGATGTATGGCGTCTCCACTCTCACCGCTATGGTATTATTATTATTATTATTATTATTATTTGTGCTTCTCATTTGTTATAAATAACAAGTGGAAAATCGAATTTTGAAGCTGGATTCCATTTCAAGGTTACAGCCTACAAAACATCCTGAATATTATCAAATTGGTAACCTCTAATTGTGAACCGAAGCATGGGATAGTTAGATTGTGGGTTGCAATATCTTATTCTTCAAGGTTGATGCTTTGACCTGCTTAATCAAACAAGTCGTGTTCGGGTTGGCGTGTTAGATTGACTTTTTTAAGCCACTTAATTAATTGGGTCGACGTGTTTAACCCGCTTAATCAACAAGGTCACGTTCGGATTGATCTGTTTAACTTGCTTAATCAAACGAAGAATACTTGTCAGACCTCTCTCTCTCTCTTTTTAGATATATGTAGATAAATAGAGAGAGAGATCCGCTGCTTGAGCAACCCAACTGTGCGTTACATGTGCTCTACATGCTGCAATCCGTCTTTCTCTCCTAATCAACAAGCTCGGGACGGAGCCGTATGATGTCTATACCCTTCCATTTTCGTTAAATGACTTGGCCTCCCCCGGCTCTTCTACCGCATGGGCTCCCTTTCTTCCCTATGCTCCCCGGCTCAGGCCTACCACGTTTCACGCCTACGGTGTTTTTGCTAGATGGTCATTGCCAGTAGTGCCATCCTCCCCGCTTCAGATTGACCTGCTTATTCAAAAACATGTTGTGTTTGGATTGACATGTTTAACCGTCGACCCATTAACCAATCTAATTAAACAGGAGGATTTAAGTTTATATTTTGTTTGTTAACGGGTCAAATACTAAGATATGTAACTAAACAAGAAACAAGTCAAAGGGATTAAAAGTCACTCATGAATCATGGCATAATGAAGCATTTCCAATCTACTATACATCTTTTCCAAACACTTGGATCATAATCGCAATAATAACTACTGTAATTATGTTTAATATGAATAATCATTTCATTTTCTTGCATTTTGTTTTCCAGGTTGCAATTCTATCTGAAATGGTGGGATCCGGAAAAGCATCAGAAAAGCTATTATTGATGTATTACCCCTTCTTGGGTTTTGCAGTTTTAGCCATCTTGCGGGGGCTCTTACCGCTTTCTGGAAAGTCGAATGCGACGGCCACAAGAACCGTGTTGATCTGGAAAAAACGAGCTTGAGCCGTTTACCAAAATCACAAGTCACGGGTCGCTATATGTGGCTTCCATTTCAAGTTTTGTAGACTTTTGTATGATTGTATCACTATATTCATTTTATTTATGAACTAATGCTAGTCTATAACATAATCTCCAGTGATATAGCCTTTTAAGCTTCCTTATGTGTCATACAAGGGTAAAATTGTATCCTTTGGGTTAATGTTTGATTTAATCAACTATCCAAATTCAAATAAATGATCGGTTTGTGTTACAAGTTTTATAAGTAATAACCATTAAAAAAAAACCATTCATACAGTTCTTAAAATTAAAGGACAAGATCCCTAATTTGTAGGATATCATATAATATTGCATATCATTCAATTCAAAATACTTGAAAGGAAAATATATCTCCAAAGTTCAAACTATCCATTTGAAAGTGATTGCAAACTACACCAAAGCTGCTACTCTCCATGTTGAGAAGACCTTCCATAGTCGAAGTTTAAACCAATCTTTTTGGGTCAAACAAAGGCGTATTGCATCATCAAGTGTAAGCCACGAGATTATCCTAGTCACCACGTCCGATGGAACTTTAGCAAACGCCATCATAAGAAAGTTGTAGACACATACAAACTCAGAAAGCAACTAAATAACTCATCAAGTCGACAAATTTAAGACGGCTCTACCTCTCAACTTTTAACTTTTTACAACACTTCGTACTGCAACTAATTATATAAAGAAAATCGATACCAAAAGACGAATCTAATAGGCAAAGTAGAGCATGGCTTATATACGGATGATGAATAGGAGCATTATTGTACCCTTGCTTGTTTAAGATGAAGATTATGTCTATTAATGGTAGTGATTAACATATATAATTACAGAGTAAAGATTCGATACAATAATGCTTTAACGTAATCCATTTTTTCACGAAATCGATCCATGAAGTCACATCCAAATATCTCGGAATCATCAATACATATCCAATTAATCATAGGTTCACCGAAAAAAACAGCTTTGGATGGTCAATCGATCAATTTTTCACTTTTTTCACGAAAATCGTTTTTGAGCGTTTTCTGAGCGTTTTAGGTTTTTGACTGAGCGTTTTAGTTTTATGTGAGCGTTTTAGGTTTTTGCCTTTGAGTGTCTCGCGTACCTATAGTACGTTAAGACATTAGCATACAGTAACCGCACCCTATAATTACAAATGAAATGTGCTAACATATAAACAACGGATACAATATAGAATACTTTTAAGTTCAATTTTAAAATTTTATTATTGAATTTGTTGCTTCGGATCAACTTTGTTTAAAATATAGTATTATTGTGCCTGTAAATTAAATTCCTTATTGCATTACTCGACATTTAAAGTTGGTCACAAATCACCAAAAGTAGATGTTTTTGGCAGCATGTTTACATTGGGGATTAGTTTACTTTCTCCAACAAACACACAGCGGAGTCAGATAAGAAAACACAATTAAGTTGAGGATCAACGTTCAAGCGGTGACCCAATGGGAAGTGTTTAACTCCCTTCTTTAATGTTCGAATATGTTTCCTTGGTTTTCTATCATTCAACACTAAACCACTACGTCAAACAAGTGGGAAGATCAAGAAAGGCAAGGAAGAGGTCCGCCGTTGAAACGGAAGACATCACAAGGGGAGTTATGGTAATGAACCAAACTAAACAATACCGACTGAAACTGAATTCTCGTCGCATCACAAGAGGAATTTGACTAGTTTTATATATTTTCAAAGCTTGGAATTCATTTTGTTTTAGGGATTCTTCAACCATTGATTGAAAATGCTGTTTAGAAAAATAAATTTAGATTAAAGTTTAAACGTAAATAGTTAAATAAATTATTAAGTGATAGCTAGCAATTATACCCTTTTTATATAAAGCTTTTTTACTTGTGCCAACATGTGAGATTTTTTTAACAGTATTTGTTACTAAATAAATAGAAGAGTACGATTTTAGAATTATATAAAATTAGAACTCCATAAATTGTTTATATGTAATATTTAAACTCACTGTAAATAATAGATAGTTTGGTCTAGACGTGCACAAAAAATCCGGTTCCTGAACCTAACTGGTGGAACCGAACCGGAACCGGTTCCAGTTCCTACCCGGTTGGCCCTATACCCGGTTTGGGTATTTTTGTACCTGAAAATCGTACCCGGTTCTCCTATTTGTATGTCCCCATCGGTTCCAACCCAGTTCCTACCCCACCCGAAAAAACCGGTTCCGGCGGGTTTTTTTGAAAAGTCAAACACAGGTCAAACTGGCCGTTGGAACCGGTTCCAACGGTAATATAGCCGGTGGAACCGGTTTTTGAGACACAAAATAGCCGTTGTAACCGGTTCCAACGGTAATATAGCCGTTGTAACCGGTTTTTGAGACAAATAATAGCCGTTGGAACCGGTTCCAACGGTAATATAGCCTTTGGAACCGGTTCTTGTAGCCCAAAAACTATATATAAGTTGTTTTCCGTTACTTGTTTCACCACCAAACTCAAAAACAAACTAAAATACTACTCCTTTAGCAAACCCGTTCCGTTACCCGACCATCCAACTAAATATTATTATGGCACCCATAAAAACACTAAAAAGAAGGCTAAGAAGAGTGTTTTTGTTGCCCCCGTTCCTGCTACGGAGGACCCAAGGGTTGTTACGGTAGTCAACCATAACCGCAACAAAGACATATGAAAGAATTGAGATTTGATTGTGGATGACGAAGGTTATGAAAAGGCTCGTTGCAAACTATGTGGTTCACTATTAAAGCACGATTCCAACTCTACTTTGAGAAAGCACATCGAGAAGCCATATTGCAAGGCGTTGAAAGGGATTGGCACGACCGATCAAATTGACTTGGGTAAAGATGGTACACTATTTCGTTACAACACGACTCAAGTTCAAGATAGAATGGCAAAGTTCGTTATTCAACGAGGTTTGCCGTTTAACCACTTTGATGACCCGGATTTGACGTCGTTGATTCGAGAAACTCTACAACCGCGATACACACATGTAAGTCGTACTACCTTAAGACGTCATTGTATCAGGTTGTGGGAGTGTGCTAAAAAAGGGATAGAATGGCAAAGTTCTATTTCGTTACAACACGACTCAAGTTCAAGATAGAATGGCAAAGTTCGTTATTCAACGAGGTTTGCCGTTTAACCACTTTGATGACCCGGATTTGACGTCGTTGATTCGAGAAACTCTACAACCGCGATACACACATGTAAGTCGTACTACCTTAAGACGTCATTGTATCAGGTTGTGGGAGTGTGCTACAAAAGAGTTAATCGAGTCTTTTCATTCTTTAGAAGCCATGGTTACTTTAACTACCGATGTTTGGTCGGCACCACACGGGTTGCCCGAATCATACATATGTGTCACCGCTCATTGGGTTGATCCGGTGACATGGCAATTGATGCAACGCATCATCGCTTTTGAAAACTTCCCGTTCCCACAAACCGCCGAAAAATTGTTTGAATTACTTGATGAAGTTATAACGGCTTACAACTTGAGAAATAAAATATTTTCGATTTCGTTTGACAACGCTTCAAACAATACTAAGGCGGCCGAAAAATTTATCATTAAATATTCACCACCTTGTTTCGGGGATTTTTTTCATGTTCGATGTGTTGCACATATCATCAACTTGGTTGTTCAAAAAGGTCTTGACAATGAAAACATTTGTGACGATTTAAAATTCTTTAGACTTATGTTACAAGATGTTTTCAAAAGTGGTAAAACAAGACATCTTGAATATAAGAACTATTGCAAGTCGGTTGAAAGAAAGTATTTGGGGTCGAATTGGGACATTCCAACCCGTTGGAACTCAACTTGTCATATGCTAAAGTGTGATTTTGCCCAACGCCAAACTTTACAAGCTTTTCATAACAATCTTGTTGAAGAACGCGAGGCCGATATGTTTCCGGAAAGTGTTTGGGTCCAAGTCGGTTATTTGTTGGAGTATCTTGACGTGTTCAAAAAGTCAACAACAAAATTATCGGGAGTCTATTACCCTACTAGTTGTTGGGTTTTGCAAGAATTGTACTATATGTCTTGTGTTTTTAAAAGCTTTGCGATGAAGAACAAACTCTTCAAGAATATTGTTGCGGTGATGAAGGAAAAGTTCATAAAATATTTTGAAAATATACCGCCGGTCTTTACTTGTGCCGCCACATTAAACCCCTATTGGAATGTTAATGGGGTTGAGACAACGATTGAGGAAATATTCGACAACTTAGGTATGCACGAGATCGACCCGAAGTTGTCGACGGAAGCGAAGGAAAAGTTCAACAAAAACCTTCAAGACCTTTATGACCATTATTTTCAAATGTATGGTCCAAGCAAGAGATCGTCTTTTGTGAAAAAACAACAACTAGTAGGCCGTGCAATGACCCACTTATAAACTTGATGAATGGGATTCGTGAATCGGCATCTAAGAGGCAAAGAGGAAACACATCAACTAGCGAACTTGGTCGATATAGTAGAGCAAACTATGTTGAGGGTGCAACGGTCGACGAAATTCGCAATATTGATTTGTTGGCTTGGTGGAAAGGTAAACAAAACGAATTTCCCATTCTATCCGCCATGGCTCGTGATTTGATTGCCATACAAGCCTCAACGGTTGCTTCCGAATCGGTTTTTTCTCTTAGTGGGAGGGTGTTATCTATACGAAGAACAAAATTAACTCCCGAGTCTCTAGAGGTTTGCATTTGCCTAAAGGACCATTTGGATGCGGTGGATCGTGTACAACACAAGGCAAACTTTGAAGACGAAATACCAATAGAGCGTCATATTCATGATGAGGAGGCGGAGGACGGGGTTTCTTCCGATAACGAAGACGAGGGTGAAAACGAGAATGAAGACGAAGAAGAGTTGTAATTTGTGTTTTTTATTTGTTTTAGTAAAATTATTTGTAACTTGTTCAACTAATATTTAGTTTTGATTTGTTTAATTATAATTACTTTTGTTACTCATGATTAATTTTTTGTTACTTTTTTAATAACGACGAACATTTTATTTATTTAAACAATAACTATTACAAACATTATTAAAACATAAACGATACTAAACATAACAACTAAAACTTAAAAAACAAAGTCCGTCATTTTAATTCGGGAATACTTATTTTTGGGTTGTAGAGCAGGACGATTCTCCCACTTTCGCTTTTTTAGCATCCAAACTTCTTTTCTCTCGACAATACTTATTCGTATGTTTTCGTAATGTCGAGTTGGACCCTACTTTAAGAAACTTCGAGCAATATTTGCAACGTGCCATCTCTTGTGAGTCGGTCATTAGACACAAATCGTAATGAACCCAAACATCAGGGCATCTTGTTGTTTCGATCACCATAACAACGTCGTCATTAGTTGCCATTTGTTGTCGGTTTAAGCTTAATTGTGTTTTGGAGTGTGTTTTATAGTTTTGGAAGTGGTTTAACAAGTACACACTCATACATTGATATTTATAGAATAAAAATTAGCTAAATATAGTAATAAACCGGTTCCAACGGTCAAAAACGGCTATATAGCCGTTGGAATCGGATTCTAACGGCTATAATGTTTGAATTTCAAAGAAAACCGGTGGAACCGGTTTTTACGTAATAACCGGTCCCGGTTCCAACCCTACCCGGTTCCTAAAAGTTTGCATTTCTGGGCATCGGTTCGGGTCGGGAACCGAACCGGTTCCTGACTGGAACCGGTGTCATTTTCTACCCGGTGTAAGAAAAACCGGTTCCGAACCGGTTCGGGTTTTCAATGTGAACCCGATTTGTGCACGTCTAGTTTGGTCAATGGTCACTATCAAACTTATCAAAAACGGTAAACCCATTAACTGATAATTTGCGTTGCGTCATATCACATGTGGCTCACAGCTTTAACTCTTCAGTGAACAGATATTTTTTTAAAACAATAAGGGCACTGGACTGGTGCGTGATGGTTAAACCATCACGTGTGATGGGTATGCAAACACCGTCGCCGCCCCTCTCATCAAGCGTGATGAGAGAGTTAGCGTGATGGCCATCACATGGTGAGGTTCGAGAAGATGACTGTTGAAAGGGGGTTTGTGTCCGTTGAGAGGGGGGGTTATTACCGTTGGGGTGGGTTTTTTTTAAAAAAAAAGTATTTTACCTTATATAAATAACTCAAATCCATCTTCAAATCCAACTCAAATCTTCTACTACAAACAACATTCTAACATCACACCAATGGAGGGTTCTAGGAAACGTGGCTCGGGTTCAAAGAAAACCCAAACCCGACCAAAGGTTTGACAAAATCTAGGCGAGCCGACTAGATTTCGGTTACAAGATGAACCCGACACAACCCAACTTTCCAAACAACAACCTTATTATCCACAACCTTTTCAACCGTCCCAAAACCAATCGCAAATTTTTCAACCGTATCAAAACCAACATTTTATTCCACCTTTTTCTACCCAAAATTATCCAAATAATGCTTTTCAAATGTTTCAATCTCAACCGTCTCAAATGTCCGTCGATCCCCCAGACGATAACGATGTTATACATCAATTTGCAAGTGATTTTCGTGATGAAGTGGGCAATGCAGATGAAGATGAACCCTCGGAGGAGGATGTCACCGGCGCGAAGAAGCATTGGTTGTCCGCGGAAGAGGTCGCCTTAACCAAGGCTTATTTACACTGCCCCGAATAAAAAAAACACTCAAACCAACAAAAAAAAGAAATGTTATGGAGACGTATTATCGGACATTTCGAGAAACTTCCAGGGTCAACCAAACGAAACATGGATCAAATGACTTCCAAGTGAGGAGATTTGAATCGGAAAATGTCAAAATTTAATGTTTGCTTCGTCCAATTGGTAGCTATTTTTTTTTAAAATTTATTAGTTTATTTTTTTTTTATAATTTGTTACTTTATTTTTACAATTTGATATATATATTTTCCTAAACGTTTTGAAGTCCCAAACTTCACAAAGCGTAGCGAGCGAGGCAACTATCATCAAGGAGTCTTTGCACGAATATAAAAAAAACGCTCAAACCAACAAAAAAAAGAAATGTTATGGAGACGTATTATCGCACATTTCGAGAAACTTCCAGGGTCAACCA
Organism: Bidens hawaiensis; assembly: GCF_021521415.1. NCBI lineage: Eukaryota > Viridiplantae > Streptophyta > Magnoliopsida > Asterales > Asteraceae > Bidens > Bidens hawaiensis. Next base: position 64,091 of record NW_027500525.1, read on the forward strand.
AACGAAACATGGATCAAATGACTTCCAAGTGGGGAGATTTGAATCGGAAAATGTCAAAATTTAATGTTAGCTTCGTCCAACTGGTAGCTATTTTTTAAAAAAATTTATTAGTTTATTTTTTTATAATTTGTTACTTTATTTTTACAATTTGATATATATATTTTCCTAAACGTTTTGTAGTCTCGAACTCCACAAAGCGGAGCGAGCGAGGCGACTATCATCAAGGAGTCTTTGCGCGAATATGTCAAGGTTTTCAAATATAGATCTTTTCCCCACTTAGAAGCGTGGGAGGTTGCGAAACATCACCTGAAGTGGGAACCGATTCCCGTGGTCGACATGGACGGATTGACGGCTCCACGGAAGAAAGGATCTTCTTTAAAAAGATCAAAAACTTCCGAGTCCGGGAACCACATAACGTCTACAGACGGCTTGTCAAGCAACATGTCGAACATGAACTTGAACGAGGAACCCGAAGACGATCCCGACGAAGGCACACCCACACCCACACGGCCGAATCGCAAGAAAAGTGGGAATTGTCAAGATTCGGAAAGGAAGCGGTGGTCGAAGACTTCGCCGAATACAAGACGGCTAAGTTGGCGGAATTGGCCGAGACGAAGAGGCGAAAGAAAGAGGCTCATGCTTTAACAATGAAACGCGAGGAGACGTATATCAATCATTTGAATGAAAACAAAAAAAAAACGCCGATTTAACATTCCTCCTACAACCGCACGAACATCTTAACGAACCCTTTAAACCGATCCTACTTCAACGCAAACGTGAGATATGCGACAAGTGGGGTTTGGAAGGGCCCTAGGTTTTTTTTTTTGGTTTTTTTTTAATTTATTTGTCTTTGTAACGTTTATTTAATCTTGTTTTATTTTTTACTTAATGTAATCTTGTTTTACTATTTATTATATAAAATTAAAAAAATATAATTCATCACACAACACCACCACCCCCACTAAAATTCCATCACTAGTGATGAAAAATGATGGGGTGAGGTGGCGCACCCCAATTATGTGTTGCAAGTGATGGTTTTGGACCATCCATTCCCCTTAAGGGCACTGGGGGTGGTGCGTGATGGTTAAACCATCACGCGTGATGGGTATGCAAACACCGTCGCTGCCCCTCTCATCACGCGTGATGAGAGGGTTAGCGTGATGGCCATCACATGGTGAGGTTCGAGAAGATGACCGTTGGAAGGGGGCTTATGACCGTAGAAGAGGGGGGGGGGGGGTTATTACCGTTAGGGTGGGTTTTTAATAAAAAAAATTATTTTACCTATATAAATAGCTCAAATCCATCTTCAAATCCAACTCAAATCTTCTACTACAAACAATATTCTAACATCATTCTAGGAAACGTGGCTCGGGTTCAAAGAAAATCCAAACCCGACCAAAGGTTCGACAAAATCTAGGCGAGCCGACTAGATTTCCGATACAAGATGAACCCGAAACAACCCAACCATTCCAACAACAACCTTATTATCCACAACCTTTTCAACCGTCCCAAAACCAATCTTTTCAACCGTCCCAAAACCAATCCAAATTTTTTCAACCGTATCAAAACAAACCTTTTATTCCACCTTTTTCTACCCAAAATTATCCAAATAATGCTTTTCAAATGTTTCAATCTCAACCGTCTCAAATGTCCGTCGATCCCCCGGACGATAACGATGCTATACATCAATTTGCAAGTGCTTTTCGTGATGAAGTGGGCAATGTGGATGAAGATGAACCCGCGGAGGAGGATGTCACCGGCACGAAGAAGCATTGGTTGTCCGCGGAAGAATTCGCCTTCACCAAGGATTATTTACACTGCCCCGAATAAAAAAAAACACTCAAACCAACAAAAAAAAGAAATGTTATAGAGACGTATTATCGCACATTTTAAGAAACTTCCAGGGTCAACCAAACGAAACAGGGATCAATTGACTTCCAAGTGGGAGATTTGAATCGGAAAATGTCAAAATTTAATGTTTGCTTCGTCCAATTGGTAGCTATTTTTTTTAAATTTATTAGTATATTTTTTTTATAATTTGTTACTTTATTTTTACAATTTGATATATATATTTTCCTAAACGTTTTGTAGTCCCGAACTCCATAAAGCGGAGCGAGCGAGGCAACTATCATCAAGGAGTCTTTGCGCGAATATGTCAAGGTTTTCAAATATATTTTTTCCCCACTTAGAAGCGTAGGAGATTGCGAAACATCACCTGAAGTGGGAACCGATTCCCGTGGTCGACATGGACGGATCGACGGAAGAAAGGATCTTCTTCCAAAAGATCAAAAACTTCTGAGTCCGGGAACTACACAACGTCTACCGACGGCTTGTCAAGCAACATGCCGAACATGAACTTGAACGAGGAACCCAAAGACGATCCCGACGAAGGCACACCCACAGCCACACTGTCGAATCACAAGAAAAGTGGGGAATCGTCAAGATTTGGAAAGGAAGCAGTGGCCGAAGACTTCGCCGAACACAGATTAAACAACATACGTCAACAAGGTGGTTCTTTTCTCATGCGACATTAATTTCATGCTTTCGAACTTGTCAAAAAATATTTAAATGATCTTTTTGTCGGGTGTGAGGCTTATGACAAGATAAATATATACAAAATGTTTTATCGTTTTTATAAAGACGTTATATCATTATTCTTTAAATACATTTTATAATGATAATAAAAATTATTATTATTATAAAGAACAATAAATACAAAGAGAGAAAATAAAAAAAAATAAAAATAAACTTTACAGTATTTGATTTGATATTTTAAACAAATACTTGAAATAACTAAAAATATTATAGGGTATTAATATGTCTAAAAATTGTTATAGGAAATAAAAGTATAGGAGAGAGGGTATGATCTATTTTTTTTTATATTCATTTATTCCCTCACCTGAATTCTGAATTCTGTTTTCTTGATTGGTCGAGGGTCGAAAGTTAATGTCACTTTCCATATCTATCTGAACAATAAATTGATTTTGTTTCTTATCCTATATATATATATATAGGTATTGGTTCATTTCAGAAGTATTTTTATTGTGAGAAGTGCGAGAAATCAATTGGACCAATCATAAGTTTTTATTTGTTTATGATTTATTTTAATAATAGGGGTATTCTAGTAAAAACAATATTTTCTGTAATTGGAAAGCAACAATAATTTAGGTTAAATCACTAATTTTTTGTTTTGTTTTTTATTTAACTATTTTTATAATATAATAAATGTTATTCAATTTTCAAGAAAATAATCAATCTATTCCTAATAACAATTATTTCACTTCCTAGAATTAGTCAATCTATTCCTAATGTCAGTTATCAACAAATAAACCCAAATACATGAGGTTGTAGTTCACTTGTGACATGCAAACCTTACGGTGAAGTTTGTTGATCCTATCCTTTTTTGCATAATCATCTAAATTTATTTTAACAACTTAGTAAATAAATTAGGTGAATGTTATTTAAATACTTAATCATGACAGATTATCAAATGCAAATTGCACAAAAGAATTTCAAACCCATTACATTAATACTTCAAAGTAATCTCAAATCCAAAAAAAAGTCATAGAATCATAACCTAACTGTATGTAGCTAATGAAATAAACAAAGGTGTTCGTTCATCTAAGAAAACAAACTCAAAAACCACAAAAATAAATAGTCATATCATCTTCATTTTAACCTTAATTAATAATCCAAATTGTCATTCTGAACATAGAACACCATAATGTCGGATATCTTCGTGTTTATGGCAAATAGTGAAATCTTGGCCACGTATTTTGTCTTTATAGCAGGAAGTATTTTCAGTTGCTTTGATGTCTCCTCTCATATCCCACAATCATAACTTGCTTTTCCCATGAAGTTCTCCATATGGCTAATCGTAAAAATACTTGACTATACAAAATTATCTTTAGTTGTGTACTTCAATAACAAAAGCCTACACCACAAACCATAAACATAACACAATCAACATACATCATAAACATAACACAACCAACGTACACCACAAACATAACACGGTTAACCTACACCACAAACCACGTAACCATACACATTTAATACAGTCTCCTACGCATAACTACAATGGTTCTTATGTAACAAAGCATATACAAAACAACAGAAAACTTTTACATCACTGCAAAACATCAACGTTCCCTACACATCGTCATACCATAGCACAAAAACACCACATCATCATACACACACAAAAACACAAAAAAAAGTTACACATTACACAAACCATAACTTCCTATACACAACAAATAAATTTACCTACACAACTATCCAAGTTACTTTCACAAACATCAACAATCAAAACAATTCTAGTTTCTACTACATAACAAACAAGTTCAACTACACTACTAGCTAACTTAACCTACACAGCCGAACCAGTCCCCTACACAAAATCCTGCACACAATAAATCAATCTTCCTACACAACTAACCAAGTTCCCTTCACAACATTATCAATCAATTAATTGTACCAAAACTATTCAGGTTTCTCCTACACAACAACCAAGTTCAACAACACCACTAACCAACTAAACCTACACAACCAGCCTAGTTCCACTACACAACTAACAAAGTACATACACAATAACCACAATGAACCTACACAGCTAACCTAGTTCCACTTCATAGCAAACAAAATACATACACAATAAACACAGTGAACCTGCACAGCAAACAAAGTACAAACACAACAAACACAGTGAACCTACACAGCTAACCAAGTTCCACTACGTAACAAATAAATTACATACACAATAAACATAGTGAATATGAACATCCAACCTAGTTCCACAATACAACAAACAAAGTACATAAACAATAAAAACAGAGTGAACCTACACATTAAACAAACAACATATTTATAACACGTTGACTAGGGAACAAGCCTACATAGAATATAATCTAGAAATTAACTAATTGGTGGATACACACCGAAGAAACCACATATACAATAAGCACAAAAAAATCAAATTTTTATGTTATGAAATCAACAAAGTAAAAGGAATGACCAAAATAATATATATAAAAAACAAAAAAGAAAAAAAAAAGAAAATCCTACACTCACACGAAAGAAAATTGTTTGTTGTGAAATCAAAGTAAGATAAATCAAAATTTATATTTATACAATACATAGTGTAGGTTTAATTGAACACAAAATCTATTAGCCCCAACTGATATTATAATGAAAACCCTAGTTTTTTTTCAAATCAATTGATGATTCAACAAATTGAAGATCTTACGAATACTATGATAAATTTAGCTATTTATAATTTTAAAAAACACAAAAACAAGGATATTTTTTACCTGGGAGTTATGCTTCATCGCCAGAAACCTAAGAACAATTTCAACAATCGATTGCTGTAGAATGCCTTCTTAAAACCTCATAACCAATCAATCGACCTACGGATTCTGGTGTTTGAATTTTGAGATTGGAATATTATTGCAATCTTAATATTTAGGGGAAATTCAAGCTAATTTGTAGGAATCAACTATTAATTGTAAACGTATGTTATAAAAAGTCGGACCAAACTACCCTTTTTTATATTAAAAGCCTTGCTTATATATTACAATAATGCCACTATCATTATTCACCATTGATTAGACAAATCAATGGCCCAGATTAACTAATCGCACTTCTCGCTGTAACTTGACTTCTCGCATTGTAAGGCCCCGTACCAGGTAGCCCTACTTTAGCGTCGGATTTACTCATATACACAGTTCTTACAATCAGAGTTAATTAAAACTTTCGCGGAAACGTCAACTTAAATAATTCATTACAAAACATTAGATCTTTTCTTTGATACCATAACACAAAACATTATATTTAAAACATCTTTCCTTCCATCTTCAGATGCCAGCCTTTCAATCCATGCCATGTGCCATCCTCATGCTAGTTCTTTGGTCTGATCACCTGCGTGCATACTAAAAGTCCTCTACGCTGAGTGAGTTCTAGTTAATCAAGCAACTTATCATACAACAACTACATGCATCATATACGTATCCGAAGACACGTAGTCCACTATCTAACCTGCTCACCTTACCACTTAGCCTCTTATTTACACCTACCACTTTGCCACTTCGCCACTTTAATAACGTATAACGTTATGCCACTTTGCCACTTTAATGACGTAGTCACGTATACACTTACCACTACATACAACATATACGTATCCGAAGACACGTAGTCCACTATCTAACATGCTCACCTTACCACTTAGCATCTTATTTACACCTACCACTTTGCCACTTTGTCACTTTAATAACGCATAACGTTATGCCACTTTGCCACTTTAATAACGTAGTCACGTATAGGCTTACCCTACCACGTACTATCGCCATGCCACTAACACTCTTACTAGACTCTTGCCACTTCTAACACACTCACCTCTACTTGTCTACAACACGCTTCATATCATTTACATAATAAGCAAGTCACATCATAGCATTCATACTCACTAAAAACCACTTAGCAATCATTATCCTTGGCGATATGTGCAATATCCGAAGATCGTTCACGCACCAACAAGCGTTATATAATAGCTACCTCGTATAACATCTATAGCATACACTTACCACTTAAGGTAAGTGTATTCACACTTCACATCGAGTATGCACACAGCCCCGAAAACATAACAAGGAAAATGGGGCTAGAAACTCACCTGAACTTGGTTACTTCTTCTGCTACTGGTTATTCCTTCTTGAGCTGTGCGCGTCTAATTGTTTAATAATTACAGTATTAAGTACCGCTCTAGTCATCTTATTGCTACTTAATTAGTTTTACACGTCTAAGCTGTTTTACTTCATTAAATCATTACCTGGTTAGTTAATCGTTACTCATTAACCTTTAAAGGTATCTTTCATAAATTGCCAAACTCCAAGGGCTGTTATGTAATTATATAATTCTTTTCTAAGTTCAGGGACCATTCTGTCTTTATATTAAACTCCTAGTTCGTTACTTTGCCCTTAACGAATTGGGTAAAGAATCATCCTCTGATTCGCTAAGCTCCCATAACGAACTAGCTAACGAATCACCCTCTGATTCGCTAAGCTCCCATAACGAACTAGCTAACGAATCACCCTCTGATTCGCTAAGCTCCCATAACGAACTAGCTAACGAATCACCCTCTGATTCGCTAAGTTACCTTAACGAACTAGCTAAAGAATCACCCTTTAATTCTCTAAGTTTCCTTAGCGAACTAGCTAAAGAATCACCCTCTAGTTCTCTAAGTTTCCTTAGCGAACTAGGGTTAGGTCAGGGAACATTCCCTGACACCTTTATCTTTTCCGGCGCCTAAACCGCGTTTTCGCCGGAAAAACGAGATCTCACTCTTTCTTCCACTGTTTTCATCGTTTTTCGTCCCGTTTGATCCAGATTTGAGCTAGGGTGATCCCTAAACTCATCTTAGGTCCGGTTTATACCCGATTCCACCCGGATCTTGTGATTTAAACGGTTTAACAGCGTCGGCTCGTCGTTACGCGACTATAACTAACGTTTTAGGCTCGTACAATATTAAACTATCATTACCTCGGGTCGGTGCTCAGTTTCCTTCTTGATTTAGGCTAGAGATAAGGAATAACTAGAGAGAAATATTAAGCCCATGGACTCTCCTTCATTCTTTCATAACCCAAGTCCATAACCCATATCCATTACCCAACACTAGCCCGACCCATACCAACTCCTACTCTATTTATTTATTTCCCGATAACCCGTGTAAACTTTCCCTCTATTATTAAGTAATATAATTAATATTATTTTGGAAATTTCGGGATGTTACACGCATGAACCATCCCCTATATATATATATATATTTAAAAAGAGATTTTTCTCACTGATTAAGAGTAAGATACAATAGGCTTAAGTAATCCTCATGTGTCAAAGCTGCCTATTAATTGTGTTAAATAATTTTTTTAAAAAAGGCAATTTGGAATGAATAGATTTTCTCTTTTTTGTGGGATTTTAATATGACAATTCGTAAGGTCTTGTTTTAATCATTATACAAGTATGTGACCCCTAGATAATCAATAGTCAAGAGTGAAACATGTTGCAAAATTTACTAATTATTATCATGTCGGTATTGTAAAAGACCCAAGCCCAAATCTAAGTGGTATTGTCGGTATCATGTCCGAAATTTACAATTTCGGATTCTGAGTTCCAAATGGATATTCGTAAGCCAAATGGGCCAGTCTCGAGCTTAAAATGGATTCGGGCCTGGACCTTTTACTAAGTCTTCAATATTTAGTAAACCATCGCCTTTGCCTAATCACAGTACCGACATGGAAGTTGGGTTCCCTCTTGGGCCGATCGTCTAATGCGGTGGCCTTATGATTCGTTTGGTCGGAGACTAATCTTTTATTATCATTACTAATTAAAAAAAAGTTTATTTTCTATTATTTAAAAAGTTTTTCTTTTTCTTTTTTTAATCTTATTTTATGTTATAAAACATATTTTTTGTTTTTTTAAATAACAAAAAAATTGTTTACGGTAAAAAACGTTTTTTAAATTAAAAAGAATAAAAAAAAGTTTTTCTACAAGTATTTTAATTCTTTTAGGGTGTGTTTTTCTTTTTAAATAACTTTTAAAGATAGCTTACATTAAAAGAGAAACATAATTTGTTTTCATCAATAAAACAAATTAAACAACATACGTTAACAAGGTGGTTCTTTTCTCATGCGACATTAATTTCATTCTTTCGAACTTATCAAAAATATTTAAATGATCTTTTTGTCAGGTGTGAGGCTTATGATAAGATAAATATATACAAAATCTTTTATCGTTTTTATAAAAACGTTATATCATTATTCTTTAAATACATTTTATAATGATAATAAAAAATCTTATAATTATTATTATAAAGAACAATAAACAATGAGAAAATAAAAAAAAATAAAAATAGACTTTATAGTATTTGATTTGATATTTTAAATAGAGACTTGAAATAACTAAAAATATTATAAGGTATTAATATGTCAAAAAAATTGTTATAAGAAATAAAAGTACAGGAGAAGGGGTATGATTTAAAGTTTTTGATATTCATTTAGTCCCTCACCTGAATTCTGAATTCTGTTTTCTTGATTGGTCAATGGTTGAAAGTTAATGTCACTTTCCATATCTAACTGAACAATAAATTGATTTGGTTCCTTATCCTTTATATATATATATATATATATATATATATATATATATATATATATATATAGGTATTGGAGCATTTCAGAAGTTTTTTTATAGGGAGAAGTGCGAGAAGTGAAGGTGTAACTCCATTAATACCTAATTTCACTCTTTCTTATGTGTAGGTGCATATGTATGTGTGTAGGTAAGTATTTTTGTATATGTGTACGTATGTTTGTATATGTGTATGTATGTTTGTATGTGTGTAGGTACATAGGCTTGAATGTGGCTCGGTACATTTATATGTTTGTAGGTTGGTTTGAATGTGTAATTAAGACATAAATACAACCAACCTACATATATGTATGTAACATTATATGAAAGGGAGTGAAATTAGGGATTAATGGAGTTATACATTCACTTCTCGCACTTCTCGCTGTAATATCACTTCTCGCAAGATTCATCCCCTATATATATATACTAGTTTTTATCCCGCGTGTTATGTGGGTTTATTTAGATTTTTGTTTTTAATTATTTTTCTATTTATTTTTTTAATGATTTGTTTTATTTTTCAACGGAGTTTTACGTATATATTAGTTTATTAGTTCATTATATTTTATAACGTTTAGGCTCTTTCAATTAAGATAGATAAGTTTATAGTTGGGTTGGAAAATTCCTAGTCGAATAATGAACATCGTTAATGGTATATAGTCCCAATTTCCTCTAAATAACTAGTGGTAATTTTGTTTTAATTAAAATGTGTTTAAACTATAGAATTTATTGTTTGTCGGGCATGATTGTGTGTTAATGTGGTGGACGGTTGGTTTTGTAGTTCGTAACACATTATTCTAATCGATAACAAAATTACACAATAAGAATCCTTACCCAACCAAATATAGGCATATACACTTTTAGTTCTTTAATAACAGACAATAAAATCTTTAGTTGGAATTGTAACGAAACTTAAATGTTCATATATAGTCACAATTTCTCAGGCATTGTCGTCTTTCAAGTCCTATAAAACTCTACATATTAAATAAATATCCTCCAAATTCACAAAAGAAAGACTTCCTTGCACAATTTTTGCCCAGTAGATGTTAGGTCAAAACTTATTTGTTGATAAAACAATTAGATCCAAACACAAAACGATATGATCTATTGATATATTCACATTCTTTCACCAACCAAGTGACCATTTATTTGAAGAGCAGTGATTAATATATCATTTCAAACTAACTACATCCTACAAAAATATTTTAACATATCCATAATTCAGTCTCACCTTGGTTTTTTCAAATACTAAGTATTTTGGTTGTCAAGAGGACACTGCAACTATTGTCTCATAACACTGACAACGAGCCACATTGCAAAGACATGAGAGGAACATTAAATTGACCTAACATACCTAAGACAATCTGCATGAATCGGCCTATCACCAGCCAATGAATCGGCCCCACATGGGAGAACAACTACATCAAGCTGATAAACTTCCATAATTTTGTAAACAATCGGTGACAGACCACGAAAGCTATCGTCATCCATCCCATCATTCAAAGACACATTTAAATCATAATACTTACCCGGACTTGCGCCAATGTCTTTAACCAATGAAAAAAATCCCTAATTTGTGAAACGCAACCGTCATAACCCTGTCACTTCATTTATTCCCTCTAAAGTCTAAAGTCACTCTTAAGTAATTTTTTTGCATAAATGCTTTAACTTTGTATAATCTTGATTACCCACCACCTCCACTTCGCCTCACAGCTCCACCGTAACCCTCCCTTTCCGTCACCGCCTCTCACCCACCACCGCCACTGCCGTTACCCCCCCCCCCCCCCATCTCCACCTCACTGCTCCACCCTTATTTTGCCACCATCATCACCCATTCTCGGTTTTTGCTTATTTGGTCTTCTAGCATTTCATTTTCTAGGCGATTTGTTTTGAGTGACGTTAGTTTGAAGGTTTCGCTAGTAATGCCCGCCAGGTGTTTGATTAAATGCCAACACCAAATTTTATTTTAATTTCCTTTGTTTCCAAAAACAAAAAAAGTTTTAAATTCTTAAGTGATTTATGAGGGCCTGTGGTGGAGAGCCCGTTCCTAGCTCGGGCACGGGGATTTGGCGTTGCCCCTTTAAAAATTTTCATGTTTGCAAAGATGGTATCCCGGGATACAAGGGGTACTCTAGGTTACTCATGCATTTTCAGCGGGATCACTTCAATGTAAAGGAAAAGAGATATCAGTTAAATGAGCGTCTTGCTTCGGACTTGGAACTCTACAATGACGTTGTCGAAACCTTACGCTTGCTTAAGAACTGGTTATGCGGGGAGTGCATGGCCCTGCATGCCTTGAATAGGCCTTGTCTGCACGGAAAAGAAGTTGTTAAATGCACCCCACGTGCAGGAGGCGACTTTGATTTTATTGTGGGGATCCCTCAAACCCGCGATTCGCAGGTGGAACTTGGGAGTGGTCAGTCTGAGACGTTTGTGGTAGATGTCGCTCTCCTTGAGCGTGTCCTCGCCATTCCTATTGCCACTGTCAAGAGTATCCCTCCCGCGTGTCACATGGCTTTTGCCCAGGCTTTGTCAGGGGGGCTCCGTAAAGTGGTGGATGCCCCGAGGTCTATTGAGGCTTGGGTTAAACTTTTGTTGTTGCCTCGTTGCACGTTACGTGTTGTCAAACCGGCTACTAGGCAAGAACGAAGGTCCGGTAACAGGAAATCACTTCAATGTAGCTCCATTATGCGGGCTTTGGCTGTTTGGAAAGATGGGGCAGGTTTAGAAGAGTTGGTGCTACCGCTCCTTGAACTTCCAGTGATGTGGGATTGCCAGCATAAAGAAGAGGGAGGGGGCAATATCAAGCAGTGCCTCCGGAAGGTAGCGGACGACCATTACACAGCGGCGATCAAAGTCCTGTGTTCATCCGGGGTCGCGCCTGACCGGGGGATACTTTGAGAGTATTGATTGATAAACATCCTGTGGTGGACCCCCCGACCATGCCCTCTGTCGTGCCATCGGAACCAGCCTTGCAAGGTGGACGGTGATTGTGTGTTGGAATGTATTAAAACCTTCCCGAAAGGTACATCTTGTGGGAGGGATGGTTTGCGGGCCCAATATATTTTAGACGCTTTCTGTGGCCAGGGGTCTCCGACCGCCTCCGGGCTCTTAAAGGCCATCACTGATGTTGTCAACTTATGGCTTGAGGGGCTTTGTCCAAAAGTTCTAGCGGAGTTCATTGCTTCGGCACCGTTGACCCCCCTGTTGAAGCCTGACAATGGAATTAGACCCATCGCAGTGGGGGCCATTTGGAGAAGATTGGTGTCGAAAGTTGCTATGCATAAAATAGGGAAAAAGGTGGCTGCTTATCTAGGGGATTTCCAATTCGGGGTTGGGATCCCTAATGGGGCAGAAGCGGTATTGCATAGTGCTAACAGATTTTTGAGCGCGTTTCATTCTGACGGGTCCCTGGCTATGCTCACTGTTAATTTTTCTAACGCCTTCAACGAGGTGGATCGGACGACCCTTCTCGGGGAAGTTAGCTGCATATGTCCATCCATATTTCATGGGTCCAGTTTTTATATGCCCGCCTCGCCCGTTTATATGTGGGGGATACTCATATCGGGGCTTTTACTGGGGTGCAACAAGGGGACCCCCTTGGGCCTCTTCTTTTTGCGTTGGCCCTTCATCCACTCATCCTTAGGGTGCAGGGGACCTGTTCCTTGCCCTTCCATGCTTGGTATTTAGACGATGCACTATTATTAGTAAGGCTGAGGAGGTCCCTAGAGCGTTGGACATTATTCGCTCAGAGGGGGCGTCTCTAGGGCTTAGGCTTAATATTCAAAAAATAGAGGTTTTTTGGCCGTCATGTGATGATTCGAAGAAAGTGTCGGGTTTATTCCCTAGAGAGATTAGCAGGCCTGCGATGAGAGTTAAACTCTTGGGGGGGAGCGGTTAGTCGGGATGCAGGATTTATTCGGTCTTTGGCAAATAAAAGAGCTTTGAGGGCGGTTGAACTTATGAAACGCCTGCCGGACCTGAGGGACCCCCAAAGTGAGCTCCTTTTGTTACGCTCGTGCATGGGGGTTGCTAAGTTAGTGTTTGGGCTCTGGACCTGTCAACCTGAACATGTCAAAGAGGCTGTGTCAATCTTTGATGCGGGCCTGCGGGGGGCAGTTGAAGATATTGTTGTGTGTGGAGGACCGCATTTTGGGAACCTCCAGTGGAGGTTGGCTTCCTTCCCTATGCGTTGCGGAGGCTTAGGAATTTTCTCGGCTGAGGATGTCTCCGCATATGCATTTGTGGCTTCCAGGTCTCAGTTGTGGAAATTGCAGGACTACGTCCTGCGAAACGCTGGTGTTACGGGGGTAGATCCTGACTACTCTTTTGCACTTGGTAATATTGGAACAACTCTCCCGAACCTTGATATAGGCGGTTTTACTGATAAGGAGACCGCCCCCAAGAAACCTCAACAAACCTTGGCGAGTGCTCTTTATGGTAAACACGTACATGATTTGGAGGAGCGATTCGATATGACCCTGAGACAAAAGGCAGTTTTAGCTTGTCTCAAGGGGGCTCATGCCCAGGATTTTTTGACTGTTGTGCCCATTGAAGGTCTTGGGCAACGGATGTCGGCAGTTGAATACAGAGCCATCCTTAAATACCAGTTTATGATTCCCCTTTTCCCTCCAGATGAATTATGCCCCATTTGTAAAAAAACTTGTTTGGATAGATTCGGTGAGCATGCCCTCCACTGTAAGGAATTGCCGGGATTCAAGTATCGTCATGACTGGGTTAGAGATGTGTTATGGGATGTGCTTAGTCGTGCCGGGATCTCAGCCAAGAAAGAGGCACCTGTTAACTTTTTGACTGATCCGCGTGAGGGAAGATCTACCCTGCGTCCTGCGGATGTTCTTGTGTTTGGCTGGACAGGGGGTAAGCATGCGTGTGTTGACCTCACTGGGGTGTCCCCGTTGGTGGGGCTGAGAGACAGTGGCTTCGTACCGGACATGCGGTTTTGAGAACGGAGTCTAGGAAGGTTGCTAAGCATGAGACATCGTGTTTGAAGAATCAGCACGTGTTCATTCCATTTGCCTTCGACACTTTTGGATCCCTAGCTCCCGAGGCGGTTTGCTTCTTGGAGCGGGTGCAGAAGGTGGTCCACAGTGACTCGCAGAGCCCGAGGAACCAAGGATTTATATTTAGTAGGATAGGCTTTGCGATTCAAAAGGGGATAGCGACGCAGCTTGTTGCTCGCTTACCCATTATCCAGATGTAGTTCGGTTTATGTTATAATGTTATTATTTCTCCTAATCAATCTATCACAACGAATTATTTTGATGTAAAACCATGCAGATATTAAATGATCTTGTACTTTCTTTTTAGATTTGGGAACTGGATTGTGTGTTTTTAGTTACTACAAGCTCGTGCAAAATTCCATTTTTAAATGTCATACATAACTTCATTTTTGGATCTAAGAAAATACCAAAACGAATTTCATTTGATGCTTGATTCTAGAAATCATTTGATCGTCTTCAAAATTGGATATCTACTACTCTAATAAAAGAATACTACTATATGCCACTTGTCACTCTTTCAACCATCCTTACATTTTTAAACCCATTTTTTATTTGGATCCCATGTGGGTCATTACCCAACCCAAAATAGTCTTATTCTTATTTATATATAAAGCAAATGTGTTAATGTTTATTTATTTCTTCTTCTTTTTTTCTTTTTATATTTAACATCATGTTTATCCTTAAGTAATAAAATGAATAAATTTAGCTATAAAAAAAGAACATGCGAAATGGGATTGAAGTGGTCGGACATTGCTTTATTATTATTTTTTTAGTATTTTCAGGTATATAAAATAAAAGTCAATTAAAATACTTTCTTCTTTAAAAATTTTCACTGTATACATTAACTACAATATCATAAATTTGTTTATCGACATACTAACCATTTAAATTTATTCTTTTGGTTTGTTTTGAAATGCTAGAATCATGTTCTTCTTTTCTTAGCTATCATTTATATAACTAGTTTTTATTCCATGTAATACAGGATTGTTTTATACTATTTATTTCTAATATGAATATATTTTTTTAAATTTTAATTTTATTTATTGTAAGAAAGTTATTAATATACTTAGGATTTGATAATGAAAGAGTTTCAAATAAATGAGATGTTATAACCCGGTTTAAAAAAGCTATATGGTTTTGGTGAGACCCATGACCCGTTTTTTTACTATAAATTTGTTTCTTAATTATAAATAGTATCTTTAAAAAAACCTGATACTAATTTTTAGTATATCCTTATTTTATAGGATTTCATATAAAATATTTGATGAGATTAATATTTAATATAATGAGATTTTATAACCCGTTTAAAAGGCTATCTGGGTTTGGTGTGACCCATACCCGTGAATTCAGTTTAAATGCATGATAAACTTTCATTTACAAATAAAGCAATCTGTTGGTTTGAGAGATTTTAAGAAGATTTCTTTTATATATATATTTAAGATTAAGATTTAATACATAATCTTTTTTTATTATATATGGTTGGCTTGTACTTGAAAGAACCCGTGTTTTCATACGGACACCTATATCGCTTTGTCAAAATTTAAAGACAGACATTAACTAATTTTGATTATTGATAAATAGGTATATTAACCAACACAACCACAAACGTATTGTACAAGTAATTTTTTCTTATTAGTAAATATTTGCGTAATGTTTCTTTAATAATTCCTATTATTTTAATATAAATTGTAACTTTATTAACAATATATGATAATTTTGTTGTCGATTGTATTTGATTAATGTTTAAATTTTAAAATGTTCATCAATTCCCCGTGTACTACACAGGGCTCAAACTAATGCCTTATATTGACTTCTCAACATTATCATTTAAAAGTAACTTGGAACCACAAAAAACCATTACATAACTGAGTAACCTTAGGTTGTCCAACGCCCCCCCGCCCCCCGCCCCCTTCCCCCGACGTTTTGGTTTACTTTTTTGTGGCGTTTTGTAGATAACGCGGGTGGAAGACACGAGAATTAAAAAAAAAACAAATAAACAAAGTTATGGACACTTTATGACTACACCATGTTTTTGTAATAAAAACCATAACTATGACTGGACACGACGTCCCATAGGTGAGTTTTATGACTACACATGGTCTAGGAGGTCATTTAATGATTCGCTATTTAACCCAATTTGTTTTGTTTTTTTTAAACATATACTGATTTGCTTAAAAATTAACGAGAAAAAGACTTGTGTCATTTTTACATTAACTGTCGGGCCATTGGACATGTTTAAACCTATGATCAATATTTTTAACGCTTTTATAAGATATATATATATATATATATTTATATATATATATATATATATATATATATATATATTGAAAAGATCCAATACACTAATCCTTAAAGTACATTAACGTATGCGAATCCATTTTTCACGGATCGATCCATGAAATCACATCCAAACATCTCGGAATCGTCAATTCATATCCAATCAATCATTTGTTCTCTGAAAAAAACAGTTTTGGATAGTTAATCGATCAGTTTTTCATTTTTTTCACGAAGACCGTTTTTTGAGCGTTTTAGGTTTTTGCCTTTGTTTTTTGCCTTTAAGAGTCTCGCGTACCTACCGTACGTTAAGGCATTAGCGTACAGTAACTGCACCCTATATATATATATATATTAATTCCCAAGTGTTAGTTTACTCACAAACACTTACTTTTCATAACCTTAACCAATTGGTTTTAACCATGTGTGCATGAAAGTTATCACTTGTAACTAACTTTTGATGTTGACATATTTTATTTTTCTAACAATTTTTTTATATTTTCTTTTCTTTAATTTAAAAAGTTATTGTGAACTCTTATTTTTATTTACATTTTCACATAAGTTTCGTTCAAAACCAATCCATGTCAAATGTAAAATACTTTCAAACTTTTTTGTTCGAAATTTAATATTACTCTAAATTTAAATACAAACGATGATATTTCTACGTATGCTTTGGTATAAATTTAATTCAATACCGAGCTCATGCAATGCACGACCAAAACACGTATATGAGATATAATGTAATTTTTGTTTTTCTCTCCATTCCAACTTAGTTTTTACAAAGACAATCTTATGTTAAATACTTTCAAACTTTTTTGTTCAAAATTTAATATTACTCTAAATTTAAATACAAACGATGATGTTTCTACGTATGCTTTGGTATAAATTTAATTCAATACCGAGCTCATGCAAAGCACGACCAAAACACGTATATGAGATATAATATAATTTTTGTTCTCTCCATTCCAACTTAGTTTTTACAAAGACAATCTTATTTCTACATACGTTTCTATATAAATTATTAAAATCCTGCCACTGTAGCATGTGGACAAACTTCATTAACTTTATGTTTTATCAACATTCACGCTGCAACGTACGGGATCATCTACTAGTTGTTATACTATCATGTTTTCACACATTTTGGCTATTTTTTTTATAAAAATAATGTTTTTATTTAGAAAGCAAAGAAAAAAAAATGTCATTATGACATAAATATATATATATATATATATATAACAGATTTGTTATATGTTTTAAAAACACAAACTATATATATAAAAAACAGATTGTTAGGAAATGTTTATGAGAATTTTATTAGGTAATTTAATAAACTAAGGTAATAAACACGAATATCCTATTCACGGGGTGGCTTTTTCAACGGGATAAGTTTAGTAATATCAACAACGTGACCTTTAATTTTAGACAGCTAAACAACCATGCAAAAAGTCAATGTAATATCAACATCTAACAGTCAACTCCACCATGATTCGTTATAACTTCAATCAAGATAACCCACCAATAATAAAAAGTCATGAAGCTAACGACACAATCCTGTTCATCTACTTCCTCATAATCTCATTTGCAATCCCACTTCTTGACGCTCAAGTCTGTCTTCCGTCCAATCTCTTCCCGGACATCCTCGTACGCTTCAAAAACTGGTTCGCCAACGTGTTGGGAAACTACTTGTTAACCGAGAAACCCCATTTCTACATCGGTATTGCTTGGCTCGAGCTTCTGTTCGCATGGCCCATCTCGATAGCTTCATTATATGGGATTGTTGCTGGGAAATCTTGGTTGGCCACCACCAGTTTGATGTATGGTGTCTACTTTTTAACTGCTCTGGTATTACCATTTTCTATTTTATGTTTTCGTCCTTTCATGGTTGAAGTAATATTCTAGGAGGTCACCTTGAGTGACTTTCATATCATTTTATTTTATTTCTAAAAGTTTACACAGTTTAAAAGAACATATATATATATATATAACCCAAATCCACCTATTTTAATGTGGTGGTAGAATTTGTTATATATTTTAGAGGGTGTGCATGGGTTAGTTTAGTTCGGTTTTGGGCTAAAAACCGTAATTTCAAATTTTAAGTTTTTTAAACCATTTTGTTTTGGTTTTATTTGGCTTTCGGGTTGAGTTCGGTTTTGGTCTTTTAGTGTTGCCATTTGGGCTTAAATTTTTTTGTTAGTTAACTAGCTGCGTGCCCGCACGATGCGACGGGGTACACACACAAACAAGACATCGAACGTGCAAGCGGTGACCTCATAATAGTATGCATGTAGCCCCGACTAAAGTGTGCGTGTAATGCGGCGTCGGACGTGTAACCATTGTCGGTGAACATGTAACTCGGCCTAACACACGACCCACACCCACCCAACCCGACCCTTTGCGGTCTTAACTCGTAATTACGTAACATGGTACTTTTTGAAATTAAAAGAACATGGCAATACCATACTCAAATTAAAGAGAATAAAATAGTTGTTTGTATGGTGTAATTCCTTTTTCTAATATATTAATATGTAAAAAAGTTATGATTGTGAAAACTTCGTAAGGGTAGTTAGTTTAGAATAATGAGGTACATGTGTAACTATCTAATAAGTTAACAAAACTTACACTTAAGTATAAGGACCCTTATTGTAAGTAATTTTCAAACTAAATTGTTTTAACAATTTAACCATACATCATCATGTTTGCAAAGATTATATCATCCCTAAATTTTCAAAATTGTTTGCATTTTTTATTGTAATTAATGCAATAATGATTGTACCTTTTAAAATTTAAGAGGTCATTCACTCATGCTTACATATATGTCAGTTATTAATTAATTGGATGTTATACATTTGGACCAAAATTTTTTAGTTACACCATAAATTTATATATTACGTAAAATTAAAGATTAAAAATTGAAATTCTATAAGTTTGGCTAGGTTCAGTTAAAATTGGTGTAATTTCATGCAAAACCAAAGCTAACGGAAAATTAAGTTTTGACAAAAACATAAAACCAAGCAGTCAGTTTTTGTTTTGGTTCATTTTTATCAATTTCATTCTTTTTATTATTGGTTTCAGATCTGTTTTTGGTTTTATGCACGCTCCTAATGCATTTTGAATCACCAAAGGAGCATATGGTAACTCAGTCTACTCATATTCATTCTTTTGTTGTTTTTCAGGTTGCAATATTATCGGAACTTATGGGGTCCGGAAAAGCATCAAAAAGGCTATTAATATTTTACTACATCTTCCAAGGTTTTGCGGTTTTAGCCATATTAAGAGGTCTACTACCACATTATCAAACATCAATCACAATTGGCAAACGACCCACATGGGTCATGAAAAGGAGAGCTTGAGCGGTTGAAACAAACAAGGATGAACGAGTCACTTATTGCTAATCGGCCAAAGGTGTGCATACTCATGAGAGTTTCATTGCAAGCTCTATCTATGGCTTTTTATCACTAAATTTGTGATATGAACCAACGCAATATATAAGTAACTTGATTTGTAATCATGATCTGTAAGTTACTAAGGCTTCTACATTATATATATATTTTTTGCCTAAAAATAAGTGGTATATATGTATTATAACAGAATTTTATGTTTTCATTTGATTCACAGAACCGGGCTAAAATTTAATGGTATGACTTGGTCGAACTTGCGTAAATTTGACTTCGACTATACATATGTTTCAATCACCAAGGGCTTGTATTCTAGTGGTATCAAGACACACACACAATAATGTTCCACCCAAAACTAAGTGACGAACATTCTAGTATTGCGGTGAACAACTGTGTACGAATTCAGATTGAAAAGTGACACGACATTGAAACATGTTATTTAACGCATAGAATTATATGTAGAATTTGGCTACAAATACCCTTTTTTTAAAACAAATTAATAGGGGAAATATGGACGATATTTTACATTTTGGACTAATGGGCATTTGAGGTAGGTCACAAATAATCAAAAGTAATCCTATATAGATATGTATGTGGCAGTGGGTGTACATTGGGGATTCGAGGTCAATTTCCTTTTATTTGGCAGAGTTAGTGTTCGCATTCTTTTATTCTAGAA